>NW_027598618.1:0-40285 GCF_964194155.1 Cetorhinus maximus
ACAGAGCGAGAGTGCGAGAGAGAGAGAGACAGAGCGAGAGTGCGAGAGAGAGAGAGACAGAGCGAGAGTGCGAGAGATAGAGACAGAGTGTGAGAGTGCGAGAGAGAGACAGTGCGAGAGTGCGAGAGAGAGACAGAGTGCGAGAGAGAGACAGAGTGCGAGAGAGAGACAGAGTGCGAGAGAGAGACAGAGTGCGAGAGAGAGACAGAGGGCGAGAGAGACACACACAGAGTGCGAGAGAGACACACACAGAGTGCGAGAGAGACACACACAGAGTGCGAGAGAGACAGAGTGCGAGAGAGACAGAGTGCGAGAGAGACAGAGTGCGAGAGAGACAGAGTGCGAGAGAGAACACACAGAGTGCAAGAGAGAGACACACAGAGTGCGAGAGTGCGAGAGAGACACAGTGCGAGAGAGACAGAGTGCGAGAGAGACAGAGTGCGAGAGAGACAGAGTGCGAGAGAGACAGAGTGCGAGAGTCCGAGAGAGAGACAGAGTGCAAGTGCGAGAGAGAGACAGAGTGCGAGAGAGAGAGAGAGACAGAGTGCGAGAGAGAGAGAGAGACAGAGTGCGAGAGAGAGAGAGAGACAGAGTGCGAGAGAGAGACAGTGCGAGAGTGCGAGAGAGAGAGCCAGAGTGCGAGAGTGAGAGAGACAGAGTGTGAGTGCGAGAGAGAGACAGAGTGCGAGAGAGAGAGAGACAGTGCGAGAGTGCGAGAGAAGCCAGAGTACGAGAGAGAGAGAGACAGAGTGAGAGTGCGAGAGAGAGACAGAATGCGAGAGAGCGAGAGTGTGAGAGAGAGCGAGAGTGCGAGAGAGAGAGCGAGAGTGCGAGAGAGAGCGAGAGTGTGAGAGAGAGAGCGAGAGTGCGAGAGAGAGGGACAGAGTGCGAGAGAGAGACAGAGTGCGAGAGAGAGGGACAGAGTGCGAGAGAGAGACAGAGTGCGGGAGAGAGACAGAGTGCGAGAGAGACTGAGTGCGAGAGAAAGACACACAGAGTGCGAGAGAGAGACACATAGTGTGCGACAGAGAGACACACAGAGTGCGAGAGAGACAGAGTGCGAGAGAGACAGAGTGCGAGAGAGACAGAGTGCGAGAGAGACAGAGTGCGAGAGAGACAGAGTGCGAGAGAGACAGAGTGCGAGAGAGACAGAGTGCGAGAGAGACAGAGTGCGAGAGAGATAGGGTGCGAGAGAGACAGGGTGCGAGAGAGACAGGGTGCGAGAGAGACAGAGTGCGAGAGAGACAGAGTGCGAGAGAGACAGAGTGTGAGAGAGACAGAGTGTGAGAGTGCGAGAGAGAGAGAGAGCGAGAGTGTGAGAGAGAGAGCGCAAGAGTCCGAGAGAGAGTGAGCGTGAGAGAGAGACAGAGTGCAAGAGTGAGACAGAGTGCAAGCGTGAGACAGAGTGCAAGAGTGAGACAGAGTGCGAGAGTGAGACAGAGTGCGAGAGTGAGACAGAGTGCGAGAGTGAGACACACAGAGTGAGACACACAGAGTGAGACACACAGAGTGAGACACACAGAGTGAGACACAGAGAGCGTGAGAGAGAGACAGAGTGCGAGTGCGAGAGAGCGAGAGACAAAGTGCGAGAGTGCGAGAGTGTGAGAGTGCGAGAGAGAGAGTGCAAGAGTGTGACAGAGAGAAAGCAAGAGTGCAAGAGAGAGAGAGACAGAGTGCGAGAGAGAGAGAGACAGAGTGCGAGAGAGAGAGAGAGACAGAGTGCGAGAGAGAGAGAGACAGAGTGCGAGAGAAAGAGAGACAGAGTGCGAGAGAGAGAGAGACAGAGTGCAAGAGAGAGACAGAGTGCGAGAGAGAGACTGAGTGCGAGAGAGAGACTGAGTGCGAGAGAGAGACTGAGTGCGAGAGAGAGACTGAGTGCGAGAGAGGGATAGAGCGCGAGAGAGAGACTGAGCGCGAGAGAAAGGCAGAGTGCGAGAGAGAGACAGAGTGCGAGAGAGACAGAGTGCGAGAGTGCGAGAGAGATACAAAGTGCGAGTGCGAGAGAGAGACAGAGTGCGAGAGTGCGAGAGACAGTGCGAGAGCGCGAGAGAGAGCCAGAGTGCGAGAGAGAGACAGAGTGCGAGAGAGAGTGAGAGTATGAGAGAGAGAGACAGAACGAGAGAGCGAGAGAGAGAGACAGGGTGAGAGTGTGAGAGAGTGACAGAATGCGAGAGAGAGCGAGAGTGTGAGAAAGAGAGACAGAGCGAGAGAGCGAGAGAGAGAGACAGGGTGAGAGTGCGAGAGAGAGAGATAGAGTGCGAGAGAGACAGATTGTGAGAGTGCGAGAGAGAGAGAGAGAGAGCGATAGTGCGAGAAATAGAGAGAGCGAGAGAGAGCGCAAGTGTGCGAGAGAGAGACAGAGTGCGAGAGAGAGACAGAGTGCGAGAGAGAGACAGAGTGCGAGAGAGAGACAGAGTGCGAGAGAGAGACAGAGTGCGAGAGAGAGACAGAGTGCGAGAGAGAGACAGAGTGCGAGAGAGAGAGAGACAGTGCGAGAGTGCGAGAGAAGTCAGAGTACGAGAGAGAGAGAGACAGAGTGAGAGTGCGAGAGAGAGACAGAATGCGAGAGAGAGCGAGAGTGTGAGAGAGAGCGAGAGTGCGAGAGAGAGAGCGAGAGTGCGAGAGAGAGCAAGAGTGTGAGAGAGAGAGCGAGAATGCGAGAGAGAGGGACAGAGTGCGAGAGAGAGACAGAGTGTGGGAGAGAGACAGAGTGCGAGAGAGACTGAGAGCAAGAGAAACACACACAGAGTGCGAGAGAGAGACACATAGTGTGCGACAGAGAGACACACAGAGTGCGAGAGAGACAGAGTGCGAGAGAGACAGAGTGCGAGAGAGACAGAGTGCGAGAGAGACAGAGTGCGAGAGAGAGAGAGACAGAGTGCGAGAGAGAGAGACAGAGTGCGAGAGAGAGAGAGACAGAGTGCGAGAGAGAGAGAGACAGAGTGCGAGAGAGAGAGAGACTGAGTGCGAGAGAGAGACTGAGCGCGAGAGAGAGACTGAGCGCGAGAGAGAGACTGAGCGCGAGAGAGACTGAGCGCGAGAGAGAGACTGAGCGCGAGAGAGAGACTGAGCGCGAGAGAGAGACTGAGCGCGAGAGAGAGACTGAGCGCGAGAGAGAGACTGAGCGCGAGAGAGAGACTGAGCGCGAGAGAGAGACTGAGCGCGAGAGAGAGACTGAGCGCGAGAGAGAGACTGAGCGCGAGAGAGAGGCAGAGTGCGAGAGAGAGACAGAGTGCGAGAGAGAGACAGAGTGCGAGAGAGACAGAGTGCAAGAGAGACAGAGTGCGAGAGCGTGAGAGAGAGACAGAGTGCGATTGCGAGAGAGACAGAGTTCGAGAGAGCGAGAGAGAGCCAGAGTGCAAGGGTGAGAGAGAGAAAGAGGCAGTGCGAGAGTGCGAGAGAGAGCTAGAGTGCGAGAGAGAGACAGAGTGAGAGTGCGAGAGAGAGACAGATTGCGAGAGAGAGCGAGAGTGTGAGAGAGAGAGACGGAGCGAGAGAGCGAGAGAGAGAGATAGGGTGAGAGTGTGAGAGAGAGACAGAATGCGAGAGAGAGTGAGAGTGTGAGAAAGAGAGACAGAGCGAGAGAGCGAGAGAGAGAGACAGGGTGAGAGTGCGAGAGAGAGAGATAGAGTGCGAGAGAGACAGATTGTGAGAGCGTGAGAGAGAGAGAGAGCGAGAGTGCGAGAGATAGAGAGAGTGAGAGCGAGAGAGAGACAGAGTGCGGGAGAGAGACAGAGTTTGGGAGAGAGACAGAGTGTGAGACAGAGACAGAGTGCAAGAGTGCGAGAGAGAGAGACAGAGTGCAAGAGTGCGAGAGAGAGCGAGAGTGTGAGAGAGAGAGAGACAGAGCGAGAGCGCGAGAGAGAGAGAGACAGAGCGAGAGTGCGAGAGATAGAGACAGAGTGCGAGAGTGCGAGAGAGAGACATTGTGAGAGTGCGAGAGAGAGACAGAGTGCGAGAGAGAGACAGAGAGCGAGAGAGAGACAGAGTGCGAGAGAGAGACAGAGAGCGAGAGAGAGCGAGAGAGTGCGGGAGAGAGACAGAGTGCAAGACTGCGAGAGAGAGAGACAGAGTGCGAATGCGAGAGGGAGAGACAGAGTGCGAGAGTGCGAGAGAGAGACAGAGTGCGAGTGCGAGAGAGACAGACTTTGAGAGTGCAAGAGAGAGACAGAGTGCGAGTGCGAGAGAGAGACTGAGTGCGAGTGCGAGAGAGACAGAGTGCGAGTGCGAGAGAGACAGAGTGCGAGAGAGAGAGAGACAGAGTGCGAGAGTGTGAGAGAGAGCCAGAGTGCAAAATAGAGAGAGACAGAGTAAGAGTGCGAGAGAGAGACAGAATGCGAGAGAGAGCGAGAGTGTGAGAGAGAGAGACAGAGCGAGAGAGAGAGACAGGGTGAGAGTGCGAGAGAGAGACAGAATGCGAGAGAGAGCGAGAGTGTGAGAGAGACAGAGCGAGAGAGCGAGAGAGAGACAGGGTGAGAGTGCGAGAGAGATAGAGTGTGAGAGAGACAGAGTGTGAGTGCGAGAGAGAGAGAGAGAGAGCGAGAGTGCGAGAGATAGAGAGAGCGAGAGCGAGAGAGAGCGCAAGAGTGCGAGAGAGAGACAGAGTGCGAGAGAGAGACAGAGTGCGAGAGAGAGACAGAGTGCGGGAGAGAGACAGAGTGCGGGAGAGAGACAGAGTGCGGGAGAGACTGAGTGCGAGAGAAAGACACACAGAGTGCGAGAGAGAGACACATAGTGTGCGAGAGAGTGACACACAGAGTGCGAGAGAGACAGAGTGCGAGAGAGACAGGGTGCGTGAGAGACAGAGTGCGAGAGAGAGACAGAGTGCAAGAGAGAGACAGAGTGCGAGAGAGAGACAGAGTGCGAGAGAGAGACAGAGTGCGAGAGAGAGACAGAGTGCGAGAGAGAGACAGAGTGCGGGAAAGAGACAGAGTGTGGGAAAGGGACAGAGTGCGGGAGAGAGACAGAGTTTGGGAGAGAGACAGAGTGCGAGAGAGAGACAGAGTGCGAGAGAGACAGAGTGCGAGAGTGACAGAGTGCGAGAGTGACAGAGTGCGAGAGTGACAGAGTGCGAGAGTGACAGAGTGCGAGAGTGACAGAGTGCGAGAGTGACAGAGTGCGAGAGTGACAGAGTGCGAGAGAGACAGAGTGCGAGAGAGAGACAGGGTGCGAGAGAGAGACAGAGTGCGAGAGAGAGACAGAGTGCGAGAGAGAGACAGAGTGCGAGAGAGAGACAGAGTGCGAGAGAGAGACAGAGTGCGGGAGATAGACAGAGTGCGGGAGAGAGACAGAGTGCAAGACTGCGAGAGAGAGACAGAGTGCGAATGCGAGAGGGAGACACAGAGTGCGAGAGTGCGAGAGAGAGACAGAGTGCGAGTGCGAGAGAGACAGACTTTGAGAGTGCGAGAGAGAGACAGAGTGCGAGTGCGAGAGAGAGACTGAGTGCGAGTGCGAGAGAGACAGAGTGCGAGTGCGAGAGAGACAGAGTGCGAGAGAGAGAGAGACAGAGTGCGAGAGTGTGAGAGAGAGCCAGAGTGCAAAATAGAGAGAGACAGAGTAAGAGTGCGAGAGAGAGCGAGAGTGTGAGAGGGAGAGACAGAGCGAGAGAGAGAGACAGGGTGAGAGTGCGAGAGAGAGACAGAATGCGAGAGAGAGCGAGAGTGTGAGAGAGACAGAGCGAGAGAGCGAGAGAGAGACAGGGTGAGAGTGCGAGAGAGATAGAGTGTGAGAGAGACAGAGTGTGAGAGTGCGAGAGAGAGAGAGAGAGCAAGAGTGCGAGAGATAGAGAGAGCGAGAGCGAGAGAGAGCGCAAGAGTGCGAGAGAGAGACAGAGTGCGAGAGAGAGACAGAGTGCGAGAGAGAGACAGAGTGCGGGAGAGAGACAGAGTGCGGGAGAGACTGAGTGCGAGAGAAAGACACACAGAGTGCGAGAGAGAGACACATAGTGTGCGAGAGAGAGACACACAGAGTGCGAGAGAGACAGAGTGCGAGAGAGACAGGGTGCGTGAGAGACAGAGTGCGAGAGAGACAGAGTGCGAGAGAGACAGAGTGTGAGAGTGCGAAAGAGAGAGAGCGAGAGTGTGAGAGAGAGAGCGCAAGAGTCCGTGAGAGAGAGACAGAGTGCAAGAGTGAGACAGAGTACAAGAGTGAGACAGAGTGCAAGAGTGAGACAGAGTGCGAGAGAGACACACACAGAGTGCGAGAGAGACACACACAGAGTGCGAGAGAGAGACTGAGTGCGAGAGAGAGACAGAGTGCGGGAAAGAGACAGAGTGCGGGAAAGGGACAGAGTGCGGGAGAGAGACAGAGTTTGGGAGAGAGACAGAGTGCGAGAGAGAGACAGAGTGCAAGAGTGCGACAGAGAGAGACACAGTGCAAGAGTGCGAGAGAGAGAGAGACAGAGCGAGAGTGCGAGAGATAGAGACAGAGTGCGAGATGCGAGAGAGAGACAGTGTGAGAGTGCGAGAGCGAGACAGAGTGCGAGAGAGAGACAGAGAGCGAGAGAGAGACAGAGTGCGAGAGAGAGACAGAGTGCGAGAGAGAGACAGAGTGCGAGAGAGAGACAGAGTGCGAGAGAGACACACACAGAGTGCAAGAGAGACACACACAGAGTGCGAGAGAGACACACACAGAGTGCGAGAGAGACACACACAGAGTGCGAGAGAGAGACTGAGTGCGAGAGAAAGACACACAGAGTGCGAGAGTGCGAGAAAGACAGAGTGCGAGAGAGACAGAGTGCGAGAGAGACAGAGTGCGAGAGAGACAGAGTGCGAGAGAGATGAGTGCGAGAGAGACAGAGTGCGAGAGAGACAGAGTGCGAGAGAGACAGAGTGCGAGAGAGACAGAGTGCGAGAGAGAGACAGAGTGCGAGAGAGAGACAGAGTGCGAGAGAGACAGAGTGCGAGAGTGACAGAGTGCGAGAGTGACAGAGTGCGAGAGTGACAGAGTGCGAGAGTGACAGAGTGCGAGAGTGACAGAGTGCGAGAGTGACAGAGTGCGAGAGTGACAGAGTGCGAGAGAGACAGAGTGCGAGAGAGAGACAGAGTGCGAGAGAGAGACAGAGTGCGAGAGAGAGACAGAGTGCGAGAGAGAGACAGAGTGCGAGAGAGAGACAGAGTGCGAGAGAGAGACAGAGTGCGAGAGAGACAGAGTGCGAGAGAGAGACAGAGTGCGAGAGAGAGACAGAGTGCGAGAGAGAGACAGAGTGCGAGAGAGACAGAGTGCGAGAGAGACAGAGTGCGAGAGAGAGACAGAGTGCGAGAGAGAGACAGAGTGCGAGAGAGACAGAGTGCGAGAGTGACAGAGTGCGAGAGTGACAGAGTGCGAGAGTGACAGAGTGCGAGAGTGACAGAGTGCGAGAGTGACAGAGTGCGAGAGTGACAGAGTGCGAGAGTGACAGAGTGCGAGAGAGAGACAGAGTGCGAGAGAGAGACAGAGTGCGAGAGAGAGACAGAGTGCGAGAGAGAGACAGAGTGCGAGAGAGAGACAGAGTGCGAGAGAGAGACAGAGTGCGAGAGAGAGACAGAGTGCGAGAGAGAGACAGAGTGCGAGAGAGAGACAGAGTGCGGGAGAGAGACAGAGTGCGGGAGAGACTGAGTGCGAGAGAAAGACACACAGAGTGCGAGAGAGAGACACATAGTGTGCGAGAGAGAGACACACAGAGTGCGAGAGAGACAGAGTGCGAGAGAGACAGGGTGCGTGAGAGACAGAGTGCGAGAGAGACAGAGTGCGAGAGAGACAGAGTGTGAGAGTGCGAAAGAGAGAGAGCGAGAGTGTGAGAGAGAGAGCGCAAGAGTCCGTGAGAGAGAGACAGAGTGCAAGAGTGAGACAGAGTACAAGAGTGAGACAGAGTGCAAGAGTGAGACAGAGTGCGAGAGAGACACACACAGAGTGCGAGAGAGACACACACAGAGTGCGAGAGAGAGACTGAGTGCGAGAGAGAGACAGAGTGCGGGAAAGAGACAGAGTGCGGGAAAGGGACAGAGTGCGGGAGAGAGACAGAGTTTGGGAGAGAGACAGAGTGCGAGAGAGAGACAGAGTGCAAGAGTGCGACAGAGAGAGACACAGTGCAAGAGTGCGAGAGAGAGAGAGACAGAGCGAGAGTGCGAGAGATAGAGACAGAGTGCGAGATGCGAGAGAGAGACAGTGTGAGAGTGCGAGAGAGAGACAGAGTGCGAGAGAGAGACAGAGAGCGAGAGAGAGACAGAGTGCGAGAGAGAGACAGAGTGCGAGAGAGACACACACAGAGTGGGAGAGAGACACACACAGAGTGCGAGAGAGACACACACAGAGTGCGAGAGAGACACACACAGAGTGCGAGAGAGACACACACAGAGTGCGAGAGAGAGACTGAGTGCGAGAGAAAGACACACAGAGTGCGAGAGTGCGAGAAAGACAGAGTGCGAGAGAGACAGAGTGCGAGAGAGACAGAGTGCGAGAGAGACAGAGTGCGAGAGAGATGAGTGCGAGAGAGACAGAGTGCGAGAGAGACAGAGTGCGAGAGAGACAGAGTGCGAGAGAGACAGAGTGCGAGAGAGAGACAGAGTGCGAGAGAGAGACAGAGTGCGAGAGAGACAGAGTGCGAGAGTGACAGAGTGCGAGAGTGACAGAGTGCGAGAGTGACAGAGTGCGAGAGTGACAGAGTGCGAGAGTGACAGAGTGCGAGAGTGACAGAGTGCGAGAGAGACAGAGTGCGAGAGAGACAGAGTGCGAGAGAGAGACAGAGTGCGAGAGAGAGACAGAGTGCGAGAGAGAGACAGAGTGCGAGAGAGAGACAGAGTGCGAGAGAGAGACAGAGTGCGAGAGAGACAGAGTGCGAGAGAGAGACAGAGTGCGAGAGAGAGACAGAGTGCGAGAGAGAGACAGAGTGCGAGAGAGACAGAGTGCGAGAGAGACAGAGTGCGAGAGAGAGACAGAGTGCGAGAGAGAGACAGAGTGCGAGAGAGACAGAGTGCGAGAGTGACAGAGTGCGAGAGTGACAGAGTGCGAGAGTGACAGAGTGCGAGAGTGACAGAGTGCGAGAGTGACAGAGTGCGAGAGTGACAGAGTGCGAGAGTGACAGAGTGCGAGAGAGACAGAGTGCGAGAGAGAGACAGAGTGCGAGAGAGAGACAGAGTGCGAGAGAGAGACAGAGTGCGAGAGAGAGACAGAGTGCGAGAGAGAGACAGAGTGCGAGAGAGAGACAGAGTGCGAGAGAGAGACAGAGTGCGAGAGAGAGACAGAGTGCGAGAGAGAGACAGAGTGCGGGAGAGAGACAGAGTGCAAGACTGCGAGAGAGAGACAGAGTGCGAATGCGAGAGGGAGACACAGAGTGCGAGAGTGCGAGAGAGAGACAGAGTGCGAGTGCGAGAGAGACAGACTTTGAGAGTGCGAGAGAGAGACAGAGTGCGAGTGCGAGAGAGAGACAGAGTGCGAGTGCGAGAGAGACAGAGTGCGAGTGCGAGAGAGACAGAGTGCGAGAGAGAGAGAGACAGAGTGCGAGAGTGACAGAGTGCGAGAGTGACAGAGTGCGAGAGTGACAGAGTGCGAGAGAGACAGAGTGCGAGAGAGAGACAGAGTGCGAGAGAGAGACAGAGTGCGAGAGAGAGACAGAGTGCGAGAGAGAGACAGAGTGCGAGAGAGAGACAGAGTGCGAGAGAGAGACAGAGTGCGAGAGAGACAGAGTGCGAGAGAGAGACAGAGTGCGAGAGAGAGACAGAGTGCGAGAGAGAGACAGAGTGCGAGAGAGACAGAGTGCGAGAGAGACAGAGTGCGAGAGAGAGACAGAGTGCGAGAGAGAGACAGAGTGCGAGAGAGACAGAGTGCGAGAGTGACAGAGTGCGAGAGTGACAGAGTGCGAGAGTGACAGAGTGCGAGAGTGACAGAGTGCGAGAGTGACAGAGTGCGAGAGTGACAGAGTGCGAGAGTGACAGAGTGCGAGAGAGACAGAGTGCGAGAGAGAGACAGAGTGCGAGAGAGAGACAGAGTGCGAGAGAGAGACAGAGTGCGAGAGAGAGACAGAGTGCGAGAGAGAGACAGAGTGCGAGAGAGAGACAGAGTGCGAGAGAGAGACAGAGTGCGAGAGAGAGACAGAGTGCGAGAGAGAGACAGAGTGCGGGAGAGAGACAGAGTGCAAGACTGCGAGAGAGAGACAGAGTGCGAATGCGAGAGGGAGACACAGAGTGCGAGAGTGCGAGAGAGAGACAGAGTGCGAGTGCGAGAGAGACAGACTTTGAGAGTGCGAGAGAGAGACAGAGTGCGAGTGCGAGAGAGAGACAGAGTGCGAGTGCGAGAGAGACAGAGTGCGAGTGCGAGAGAGACAGAGTGCGAGAGAGAGAGAGACAGGGTGCGAGAGAGAGAGAGACAGAGTGCGAGAGTGTGAGAGAGAGCAAGAGTGCAAAATAGAGAGAGACAGAGTAAGAGTGCGAGAGAGAGACAGAATGCGAGAGAGAGCGAGAGTGTGAGAGGGAGAGACAGAGCGAGAGAGAGAGACAGGGTGAGAGTGCGAGAGAGAGACAGAATGCGAGAGAGAGCGAGAGTGTGAGAGAGACAGAGCGAGAGAGCGAGAGAGAGACAGGGTGAGAGTGCGAGAGAGATAGAGTGTGAGAGAGACAGAGTGTGAGAGTGCGAGAGAGAGAGAGCGAGAGTGCGAGAGATAGAGAGAGCGAGAGCGAGAGAGTGCGCAAGAGTGCGAGAGAGAGACAGAGTGCGAGAGAGAGACAGAGTGCGAGAGAGAGACAGAGTGCGGGAGAGAGACAGAGTGCGGGAGAGACTGAGTGCGAGAGAAAGACACACAGAGTGCGAGAGAGAGACACATAGTGTGCGAGAGAGAGACACACAGAGTGCGAGAGAGACAGAGTGCGAGAGAGACAGGGTGCGTGAGAGACAGAGTGCGAGAGAGACAGAGTGCGAGAGAGACAGAGTGCGAGAGAGACAGAGTGTGAGAGTGCGAGAGAGAGAGAGCGAGAGTGTGAGAGAGAGAGCGCAAGAGTCCGTGAGAGAGAGACAGAGTGCAAGAGTGAGACAGAGTGCAAGAGTGAGACAGAGTGCAAGAGTGAGACAGAGTGCGAGAGAGACACACACAGAGTGCGAGAGAGACACACACAGAGTGCGAGAGAGAGACTGAGTGCGAGAGAGAGACTGAGTGCGAGAGAAAGACTGAGTGCGAGAGAAAGACACACAGAGTGCGAGAGTGCGAGAAAGACAGAGTGTAAGAAAAACAGAGTGCGAGAGAGACAGAGTGCGGGAGAGAGACAGAGTGCGGGAGAGAGACAGAGTGCGGGAGAGAGACAGAGTGCGGGAGAGAGACAGAGTGCGGGAGAGAGACAGAGTGCGGGAGAGAGACAGAGTGCGAGAGAGAGACAGAGTGCGAGAGGGAGACAGAGTGCGGGAAAGAGACAGAGTGCGGGAAAGAGACAGAGTGCGGGAAAGAGACAGAGTGCGGGAGAGAGACAGAGTTTGGGAGAGAGACAGAGTCCGAGGGAGAGACAGAGTGCGTGAGAGACACACACAGAGTGCGAGACAGACACACACAGAGTGCGAGAGAGACACACACAGAGTGCGAGAGAGACACACACAGAGTGCGAGAGAGACAGAGTGCGAGAGAGACAGAGTGCGAGAGAGACAGAGTGCGAGAGAGACAGAGTGCGAGAGAGACAAGGTGCGAGAGTGCGAGAGAGACAGAGTGCGAGAGAGAGAGAGAGACAGAGTGCGAGAGAGAGAGAGACAGTGCGAGAGTGCGAGAGAAGCCAGAGTACGAGAGAGAGAGAGACAGAGTGAGAGTGCGAGAGAGAGACAGAATGTGAGAGAGAGCGAGAGTGTGAGAGAGAGAGACAGAGCGTGAGAGCGAGATAGAGAGCGAGAGTGCGAGAGAGAGCGAGAGTGCGAGAGAGAGAGCAAGAGTGCGAGAGAGAGGGACAGAGTGCGAGAGAGAGACAGAGTGCGGGAGAGAGACAGATTGCGAGAGAGACTGAGTGCGAGAGAAATACACACAGAGTGCGAGAGAGAGACACACAGAGTGCGAGAGAGAGACACATAGTGTGCGAGAGAGACAGAGTGCGAGAGAGACAGAGTGCGAGAGAGACAGAGTGCGAGAGAGACAGAGTGCGAGAGAGACAGAGTGCGAGAGAGACAGAGTGCGAGAGAGACAGAGTGCGAGAGAGACAGAGTGCGAGAGAGAGACAGAGTGCGAGAGAGAGACAGAGTGCGAGAGAGAGACAGAGTGCGGGAGATAGACAGAGTGCGGGAGATAGACAGAGTGCGGGAGAGAGACAGAGTGCAAGACTGCAAGAGAGAGAGACAGAGTGCGAATGCGAGTGGGAGAGACAGAGTGCGAGAGAGAGACAGAGTGCGAGTGCGAGAGAGA
This sequence comes from Cetorhinus maximus, assembly GCF_964194155.1. NCBI lineage: Eukaryota > Metazoa > Chordata > Chondrichthyes > Lamniformes > Cetorhinidae > Cetorhinus > Cetorhinus maximus. Next base: position 12,344 of record NW_027598618.1, read on the forward strand.
GACTGAGTGCGAGTGCGAGAGAGACAGAGTACGAGAGAGAGAGAGACAGTGCGAGAGTGTGAGAGAGAGCCAGAGTGCAAAATCGAGAGAGACAGAGTAAGAGTGCGAGAGAGAGACAGAATGCGAGAGAGAGCGAGAGTGTGAGAGAGAGAGACAGAGCGAGAGAGAGAGACAGGGTGAGAGTGCGAGAGAGAGACAGAATGCGAGAGAGAGCGAGAGTGCGAGAGAGACAGAGTGCGAGAGAGACAGAGTGCGAGAGAGACAGAGTGCGAGAGAGACAGAGTGCGAGAGAGACAGAGTGCGAGAGAGACAGAGTGCGAGAGAGACAGAGTGCGAGAGAGACAGAGTGCGAGAGAGACAGAGTGCGAGAGAGACAGTGTGCGAAAGAGACAGAGTGCGAGAGAGACAGAGTGCGAGAGAGACAGAGTGCGAGAGAGACAGAGTGCGAGAGAGACAGAGTGCGAGAGAGACAGGGTGCGAGAGAGACAGGGTGCGAGAGAGACAGGGTGCGAGAGAGACAGGGTGCGAGAGAGACAGAGTGCGAGAGAGACAGAGTGTGAGAGTCCGAGAGAGAGAGAGAGAGAGCGAGAGTGTGAGAGATAGAGTGCAAGAGTCCGAGAGAGAGTGAGCGTGAGAGAGAGACAGAGTGCAAGAGTGAGACAGAGTGCGAGAGTGAGACAGAGTGCGAGAGTGAGACACACAGAGTGAGACACACAGAGTGAGACACACAGAGTGAGACACACAGAGTGAGACACACAGAGTGAGACACACAGAGTGAGACACAGAGAGCGTGAGAGAGAGACAGAGTGCGAGAGGGAGACAGAGTGTGAGAGTGCGAGAGAGAGACAGAGTGCGAGTGCGAGAGAGAGAGACAGAGTGCGAGTGCCAGAGAGCGAGAGACAGAATGCGAGAGTGCGAGAGAGCGAGAGACAAAGTGCGAGAGTGCGAGAGTGTGAGAGTGCGAGAGAGTGCAAGAGTGTGACAGAGAGAAAGCAAGAGTGCAAGAGAGAGAGAGACAGAGTGCGAGAGAGAGAGAGACAGAGTGCGAGAGAGAGAGAGACAGAGTGCGAGAGAAAGAGAGACAGAGTGCGAGAGAGAGAGAGACAGAGTGCGAGAGAGAGACTGAGTGCGAGAGAGAGACTGAGTGCGAGAGAGAGACTGAGTGCGAGAGAGAGACTGAGTGCGAGAGAGAGACTGAGTGCGAGAGAGAGACTGAGTGCGAGAGAGAGACTGAGTGCGAGAGAGAGACTGAGTGCGAGAGAGAGACTGAGTGCGAGAGAGAGACTGAGTGCGAGAGAGAGACTGAGTGCGAGAGATGAATAGAGCGCGAGAGAGAGACTGAGCGCGAGAGAGAGACTGAGCGCGAGAGAGAGGCAGAGTGCGAGAGAGAGGCAGAGTGCGAGAGAGAGACAGAGTGCGAGAGAGACAGAGTGCGAGAGAGACAGAGTGCGAGAGAGACAGAGTGCGAGAGAGACAGAGTGCGAGAGAGACAGAGTGCGAGAGAGAGACAGAGTGCGAGAGAGACAGAGTGCGAGAGTGACAGAGTGCGAGAGTGACAGAGTGCGAGAGTGACAGAGTGCGAGAGTGACAGAGTGCGAGAGTGACAGAGTGCGAGAGTGACAGAGTGCGAGAGTGACAGAGTGCGAGAGTGACAGAGTGCGAGAGTGCGAGAGAGATACAAAGTGCGAGTGCGAGAGAGAGCCAGAGTGCGAGAGTGCGAGAGACTGTGCGAGAGCGCGAGAGAGAGCCAGAGTGCGAGAGAGAGACAGAGTGCGAGAGAGAGACAGAGTGCGAGAGAGAGACAGAGGGCGAGAGAGACACACACAGAGTGCGAAAGAGACACACACAGAGTGCGAGAGAGACACACACAGAGTGCGAGAGAGACACACACAGAGTGCGAGAGAGACAGCGTGCGAGAGAGACAGAGTGCGAGAGAGACAGAGTGCGAGAGAGAACACACAGAGTGCAAGAGAGAGACACACAGAGTGCGAGAGTGCGAGAGAGACACAGTGCGAGAGAGACAGAGTGCGAGAGAGACAGAGTGCGAGAGAGACAGAGTGCGAGAGTCCGAGAGAGAGACAGAGTGCAAGTGCGAGAGAGAGACAGAGTGCGAGAGAGAGAGCGAGACAGAGTGCGAGAGAGAGAGAGAGACAGAGTGCGAGAGAGAGACAGTGCGAGAGTGCGAGAGAGAGAGCCAGAGTGCGAGAGTGAGAGAGACAGAGTGCGAGTGCGAGAGAGAGACAGAGTGCGAGAGAGAGAGAGACAGTGCGAGAGTGCGAGAGAAGCCAGAGTACGAGAGAGAGAGAGACAGAGTGAGAGTGCGAGAGAGAGACAGAATGCGAGAGAGCGAGTGTGTGAGAGAGAGCGAGAGTGCGAGAGAGAGGGACAGAGTGCGAGAGAGAGACAGAGTGCGAGAGAGAGACAGAGTGCGGGAGAGAGACAGAGTGCGAGAGAGACTGAGTGCGAGAGAAAGACACACAGAGTGCGAGAGAGAGACACATAGTGTGCGACAGAGAGACACACAGAGTGCGAGAGAGACAGAGTGCGAGAGAGACAGAGTGCGAGAGAGACAGAGTGCGAGAGAGACAGAGTGCGAGAGAGACAGAGTGCGAGAGAGACAGAGTGCGAGAGAGACAGAGTGCGAGAGAGACAGAGTGCGAGAGAGACAGAGTGCGAGAGAGACAGAGTGCGAGAGAGACAGGGTGCGAGAGAGACAGAGTGCGAGAGAGACAGAGTGTGAGAGAGACAGAGTGTGAGAGTGCGAGAGAGAGAGAGAGCGAGAGTGTGAGAGAGAGAGCGCAAGAGTCCGAGAGAGAGTGAGCGTGAGAGAGAGACAGAGTGCAAGAGTGAGACAGAGTGCAAGAGTGAGACAGAGTGCAAGAGTGAGACAGAGTGCGAGAGTGAGACAGAGTGCGAGAGTGAGACAGAGTGCGAGAGTGAGACAGAGTGCGAGAGTGAGACACACAGAGTGAGACACAGAGAGCGTGAGAGAGAGACAGAGTGCGAGTGCGAGAGAGCGAGAGACAGAATGCGAGAGTGCGAGAGAGCGAGAGACAAAGTGCAAGAGTGCGAGAGTGTGAGAGTGCGAGAGAGAGAGTGCAAGAGTGTGACAGAGAGAAAGCAAGAGTGCAAGAGAGAGAGAGACAGAGTGCGACAGAGAGAGAGAGACAGAGTGCAAGAGAGAGAGAGACAGAGTGCGAGAGAAAGAGAGACAGAGTGCGAGAGAGAGAGAGACAGAGTGCAAGAGAGAGACAGAGTGCGAGAGAGAGACTGAGTGCGAGAGAGAGACTGAGTGCGAGAGAGAGACTGAGTGCGAGAGAGAGACAGAGTGCGAGAGAGACAGAGTGCGAGAGTGCGAGAGAGATACAAAGTGCGAGTGCGAGAGAGAGACAGAGTGCGAGAGTGCGAGAGACAGTGCGAGAGCGCGAGAGAGAGCCAGAGTGCGAGAGAGAGACAGAGTGCGAGAGAGAGACAGAGTGCGAGAGAGAGACAGAGTGCGAGAGAGAGTGAGAGTGTGAGAGAGAGAGACAGAGCGAGAGAGCGAGAGAGAGAGACAGGGTGAGAGTGTGAGAGAGTGACAGAATGCGAGAGAGAGCGAGAGTGTGAGAAAGAGAGACAGAGCGAGAGAGCGAGAGAGAGAGACAGGGTGAGAGTGCGAGAGAGAGAGATAGAGTGCAAGAGAGACAGATTGTGAGAGTGCGAGAGAGAGAGAGAGAGCGACAGTGCGAGAAATAGAGAGAGCGAGAGAGAGCGCAAGTGTGCGAGAGAGAGACAGAGTGCGAGAGAGAGACAGAGTGCGAGAGAGAGACAGAGTGCGAGAGAGAGACAGAGTGCGAGAGAGAGAGAGACAGTGCGAGAGTGCGAGAGAAGCCAGAGTACGAGAGAGAGAGAGACAGAGTGAGAGTGCGAGAGAGAGACAGAATGCGAGAGAGAGCGAGAGTGCGAGAGAGAGCGAGAGTTTGAGAGAGAGAGCGAGAGTGCGAGAGAGAGGGACAGAGTGCGAGAGAGAGACAGAGTGCGGGAGAGAGACAGAGTGCGAGAGAGACAGAGTGCGAGAGAGACAGAGTGCGAGAGAGAGAGAGACAGAGTGCGAGAGAGAGAGAGACAGAGTGCGAGAGAGAGAGAGACAGAGTGCGAGAGAGAGAGAGACTGAGTGCGAGAGAGAGAGAGACTGAGTGCGAGAGAGAGAGAGACTGAGTGCGAGAGAGAGACTGAGTGCGAGAGAGAGACTGAGCGCGAGAGAGAGACTGAGCGCGAGAGAGAGACTGAGCGCGAGAGAGAGACTGAGCGCGAGAGAGAGACTGAGCGCGAGAGAGAGACAGAGTGCGAGAGAGACAGAGTGCGAGAGAGACAGAGTGCGAGAGCGTGAGAGAGAGACAGAGTGCGAGAGTGCGAGAGAGAGACAGAGTGCGATTGCGAGAGAGACAGAGTGCGAGAGAGCGAGAGAGAGCCAGAGTGCAAGGGTGAGAGAGAGAAAGAGATAGTGCGAGAGTGCGAGAGAGAGCTAGAGTGCGAGAGAGAGACAGAGTGAGAGTGCGAGAGAGAGACAGATTGCGAGAGAGAGCGAGAGTGTGAGAGAGAGAGACGGAGCGAGAGAGCGAGAGAGAGAGATAGGGTGAGAGTGTGAGAGAGAGACAGAATGCGAGAGAGAGTGAGAGTGTGAGAAAGAGAGACAGAGCGAGAGAGCGAGAGAGAGAGACAGGGTGAGAGTGCGAGAGAGAGAGATAGAGTGCGAGAGAGACAGATTGTGAGAGCGTGAGAGAGAGAGAGAGAGAGAGAGAGCGAGAGTGCGAGAGATAGAGAGAGTGAGAGCGAGAGAGAGACAGAGTGCGGGAGAGAGACAGAGTTTGGGAGAGAGACACAGTGTGAGACAGAGACAGAGTGCAAGAGTGCGAGAGAGAGAGACAGAGTGCAAGAGTGCGAGAGAGAGCGAGAGTGTGAGAGAGAGAGAGACAGAGCGAGAGCGCGAGAGAGAGAGAGACAGAGCGAGAGTGCGAGAGATAGAGACAGAGTGCGAGAGTGCGAGAGAGAGACATTGTGAGAGTGCGAGAGAGAGACAGAGTGCGAGAGAGAGACAGAGAGCGAGAGAGAGACAGAGTGCGAGAGAGAGACAGAGTGCGAGAGAGACACACACAGAGTGCGAGAGAGACACACACAGAGTGCGAGAGAGACACACACAGAGTGCGAGAGAGAGACTGAGTGCGAGAGAGAGACTGAGTGCGAGAGAAAGACTGAGTGCGAGAGAAAGACACACAGAGTGCGAGAGTGCGAGAAAGACAGAGTGTAAGAAAAACAGAGTGCGAGAGAGACAGAGTGCGGGAGAGAGACAGAGTGCGGGAGAGAGACAGAGTGCGGGAGAGAGACAGAGTGCGGGAGAGAGACAGAGTGCGGGAGAGAGACTGAGTGCGGGAGAGAGACAGAGTGCGGGAGAGAGACAGAGTGCGGGAGAGAGACAGAGTGCGAGAGAGAGACAGAGTGCGAGAGAGAGACAGAGTGCGAGAGAGAGACAGAGTGCGAGAGGGAGACAGAGTGCGAGAGGGAGACAGAGTGCGGGAAAGAGACAGAGTGCGGGAAAGAGACAGAGTGTGGGAAAGAGACAGAGTGCGGGAGAGAGACAGAGTTTGGGAGAGAGACAGAGTATGAGGGAGAGACAGAGTGCGAGAGAGAGACACAGGGCGAGAGAGACAAACACAGAGTGCGAGAGAGACACACACAGAGTGCGAGAGAGACACACACAGAGTGCGAGAGAGACACACACAGAGTGCGAGAGAGACACACACAGAGTGCAAGAGAGACACACACAGAGTGCGAGAGAGACAGAGTGCGAGAGAGACAGAGTGCGAGAGAGACAGAGTGCGATAGAGACAGAGTGCGAGAGAGACAGAGTGCGAGAGAGACAGAGTGCGAGAGAGACAGAGTGCGAGAGAGACAGAGTGCGAGAGAGACAGAGTGCGAGAGAGACAGAGTGCGAGAGAGACAGAGTGCGAGAGAGAGAGAGACAGAGTGCGAGAGAGAGAGAGACAGAGTGCGAGAGAGAGAGAGACAGAGTGCGAGAGAGAGAGAGACTGAGTGCGAGAGAGAGAGAGACTGAGTGCGAGAGAGAGACTGAGCGCGAGAGAGAGACTGAGCGCGAGAGAGAGACTGAGCGCGAGAGAGAGACTGAGCGCGAGAGAGAGACTGAGCGCGAGAGAGAGACTGAGCGCGAGAGAGAGACAGAGTGCGAGAGAGACAGAGTGCGAGAGAGACAGAGTGCGAGAGCGTGAGAGAGAGACAGAGTGCGAGAGTGCGACAGAGAGACAGAGTGCGATTGCGAGAGAGACAGAGTGCGAGAGAGCGAGAGAGAGCCAGAGTGCAAGGGTGAGAGAGAGAAAGAGATAGTGCGAGAGTGCGAGAGAGAGCTAGAGTGCGAGAGAGAGACAGAGTGAGAGTGCGAGAGAGAGACAGATTGCGAGAGAGAGCGAGAGTGTGAGAGAGAGAGACGGAGCGAGAGAGCGAGAGAGAGAGATAGGGTGAGAGTGTGAGAGAGAGACAGAATGCGAGAGAGAGTGAGAGTGTGAGAAAGAGAGACAGAGCGAGAGAGCGAGAGAGAGAGACAGGGTGAGAGTGCGAGAGAGAGAGATAGAGTGCGAGAGAGACAGATTGTGAGAGCGTGAGAGAGAGAGAGAGAGAGAGAGAGCGAGAGTGCGAGAGATAGAGAGAGTGAGAGCGAGAGAGAGACAGAGTGCGGGAGAGAGACAGAGTTTGGGAGAGAGACAGAGTGTGAGACAGAGACAGAGTGCAAGAGTGCGAGAGAGAGAGACAGAGTGCAAGAGTGCGAGAGAGAGCGAGAGTGTGAGAGAGAGAGAGACAGAGCGAGAGCGCGAGAGAGAGAGAGACAGAGCGAGAGTGCGAGAGATAGAGACAGAGTGCGAGAGTGCGAGAGAGAGACATTGTGAGAGTGCGAGAGAGAGACAGAGTGCGAGAGAGAGACAGAGAGCGAGAGAGAGACAGAGTGCGAGAGAGAGACAGAGTGCGAGAGAGACACACACAGAGTGCGAGAGAGACACACACAGAGTGCGAGAGAGACACACACAGAGTGCGAGAGAGACACACACAGAGTGCAAGAGAGACACACACAGAGTGCGAGAGAGACAGAGTGCGAGAGAGACAGAGTGCGAGAGAGACAGAGTGCGATAGAGACAGAGTGCGAGAGAGACAGAGTGCGAGAGAGACAGAGTGCGAGAGAGACAGAGTGCGAGAGAGACAGAGTGCGAGAGAGACAGAGTGCGAGAGAGACAGAGTGCGAGAGTGCGAGAGAGAGACAGAGTGCAAGTGCGAGAGAGAGACAGAGTGCGAGAGAGAGAGATAGAGTGCAAGAGAGACAGATTGTGAGAGTGCGAGAGAGAGAGAGAGAGAGCGACAGTGCGAGAAATAGAGAGAGCGAGAGAGAGCGCAAGTGTGCGAGAGAGAGACAGAGTGCGAGAGAGAGACAGAGTGCGAGAGAGAGACAGAGTGCGAGAGAGAGACAGAGTGCGAGAGAGAGAGAGACAGTGCGAGAGTGCGAGAGAAGCCAGAGTACGAGAGAGAGAGAGACAGAGTGAGAGTGCGAGAGAGAGACAGAATGCGAGAGAGAGCGAGAGTGCGAGAGAGAGCGAGAGTTTGAGAGAGAGAGCGAGAGTGCGAGAGAGAGGGACAGAGTGCGAGAGAGAGACAGAGTGCGGGAGAGAGACAGAGTGCGAGAGAGACTGAGTGCAAGAGAAAGACACACAGAGTGCGAGAGAGAGACACATAGTGTGCGACAGAGAGACACACAGAGTGCGAGAGAGACAGAGTGCGAGAGAGACAGAGTGCGAGAGAGACAGAGTGCGAGAGAGACAGAGTGCGAGAGAGACAGAGTGCGAGAGAGACAGAGTGCGAGAGGGAGACAGAGTGCGGGAAAGAGACAGAGTGCGGGAAAGAGACAGAGTGCGGGAAAGAGACAGAGTGCGGGAGAGAGACAGAGTTTGGGAGAGAGACAGAGTATGAGGGAGAGACAGAGTGCGAGAGAGAGACACAGGGCGAGAGAGACAAACACAGAGTGCGAGAGAGACACACACAGAGTGCGAGAGAGACACACACAGAGTGCGAGAGAGACACACACAGAGTGCAAGAGAGACACACACAGAGTGCGAGAGAGACAGCGTGCGAGAGAGAGACAGAGTGCGAGAGAGAGACTGAGTGCGAGAGAGAGACTGAGTGCGAGAGAGAGACTGAGTGCGAGAGAGAGACTGAGTGCGAGAGAGAGACTGAGTGCGAGAGAGGGATAGAGCGCGAGAGAGAGACTGAGCGCGAGAGAAAGGCAGAGTGCGAGAGAGAGACAGAGTGCGAGAGAGACAGAGTGCGAGAGTGCGAGAGAGATACAAAGTGCGAGTGCGAGAGAGAGACAGAGTGCGAGAGTGCGAGAGACAGTGCGAGAGCGCGAGAGAGAGCCAGAGTGCGAGAGAGAGACAGAGTGCGAGAGAGAGCCAGAGTGCGAGAGTGCGAGAGACTGTGCGAGAGCGCGAGAGAGAGCCAGAGTGCGAGAGAGAGACAGAGTGCGAGCGAGAGACAGAGTGCGAGAGAGAGACAGAGTGCGAGAGAGAGTGAGAGTGTGAGAGAGAGAGACAGAGCGAGAGAGCGAGAGAGAGAGACAGGGTGAGAGTGTGAGAGAGTGACAGAATGCGAGAGAGAGCGAGAGTGTGAGAAAGAGAGACAGAGCGAAAGAGCGAGAGAGAGAGACAGGGTGAGAGTGCGAGAGAGAGAGATAGAGTGCGAGAGAGACAGATTGTGAGAGTGCGAGAGAGAGAGAGAGAGAGCGATAGTGCGAGAAATAGAGAGAGCGAGAGAGAGCGCAAGTGTGCGAGAGAGAGACAGAGTGCGAGAGAGAGACAGAGTGCGAGAGAGAGACAGAGTGCGAGAGAGAGACAGAGTGCGAGAGAGAGACAGAGTGCGAGAGAGAGACAGAGTGCGAGAGAGAGAGAGACAGTGCGAGAGTGCGAGAGAAGTCAGAGTACGAGAGAGAGAGAGACAGAGTGAGAGTGCGAGAGAGAGGAGAGAGAGACAGAATGCGAGAGAGAGCGAGAGTGTGAGAGAGAGCGAGAGTGCGAGAGAGAGAGCGAGAGTGCGAGAGAGAGCAAGAGTGTGAGAGAGAGAGCGAGAATGCGAGAGAGAGGGACAGAGTGCGAGAGAGAGACAGAGTGCGGGAGAGAGACAGAGTGCGAGAGAGACTGAGAGCAAGAGAAACACACACAGAGTGCGAGAGAGAGACACATAGTGTGCGACAGAGAGACACACAGAGTGCGAGAGAGACAGAGTGCGAGAGAGACAGAGTGCGAGAGAGAGAGAGACAGAGTGAGAGTGCGAGAGAGAGAGAGACAGAGCGAGAGTGCGAGAGAGAGAGAGACAGAGCGAGAGTGCGAGAGAGAGACAGAGTGTGAGAGTGCGAGAGAGAGACAGTGCGAGAGTGCGAGAGAGAGACAGAGTGCGAGAGAGAGACAGAGTGCGAGAGAGAGACAGAGTGCGAGAGAGAGACAGAGGGCGAGAGAGACACACACAGAGTGCGAGAGAGACACACACAGAGTGCGAGAGAGACACACACTGAGTGCGAGAGAGACAGAGTGCGAGAGAGACAGAGTGCGAGAGAGACAGAGTGCGAGAGAGAACACACAGAGTGCAAGAGAGAGACACACAGAGTGCGAGAGTGCGAGAGAGACACAGTGCGAGAGAGACAGAGTGCGAGAGAGACAGAGTGCGAGAGAGAGACAGAGTGCGAGAGAGAGACAGAGTGCGAGAGAGAGACAGAGTGCGAGAGAGAGACAGAGTGCGAGAGAGAGAGAGACAGTGCGAGAGTGCGAGAGAAGTCAGAGTACGAGAGAGAGAGAGACAGAGTGAGAGTGCGAGAGAGAGACAGAATGCGAGAGAGAGCGAGAGTGTGAGAGAGAGCGAGAGTGCGAGAGAGAGAGCGAGAGTGCGAGAGAGAGCAAGAGTGTGAGAGAGACAGAGTGCGAGAGAGATAGGGTGCGAGAGAGACAGGGTGCGAGAGAGACAGGGTGCGAGAGAGACAGAGTGCGAGAGAGACAGAGTGTGAGAGAGACAGAGTGTGAGAGTGCGAGAGAGAGAGAGAGCGAGAGTGTGAGAGAGAGAGCGCAAGAGTCCGAGAGAGAGTGAGCGTGAGAGAGAGACAGAGTGCAAGAGTGAGACAGAGTGCAAGCGTGAGACAGAGTGCAAGAGTGAGACAGAGTGCGAGAGTGAGACAGAGTGCGAGAGTGAGACAGAGTGCGAGAGTGAGACACACAGAGTGAGACACACAGAGTGAGACACAGAGAGCGTGAGAGAGAGACAGAGTGCGAGTGCGAGAGAGCGAGAGACAAAGTGCGAGAGTGCGAGAGTGTGAGAGTGCGAGAGAGAGAGTGCAAGAGTGTGACAGAGAGAAAGCAAGAGTGCAAGAGAGAGAGAGACAGAGTGCGAGAGAGAGAGAGAGACAGAGTGCGAGAGAGAGAGAGACAGAGTGCGAGAGAAAGAGAGACAGAGTGCGAGAGAGAGAGAGACAGAGTGCAAGAGAGAGACAGAGTGCGAGAGAGAGACTGAGTGCGAGAGAGAGACTGAGTGCGAGAGAGAGACTGAGTGCGAGAGAGAGACTGAGTGCGAGAGAGAGACTGAGTGCGAGAGAGGGATAGAGCGCGAGAGAGAGACTGAGCGCGAGAGAAAGGCAGAGTGCGAGAGAGAGACAGAGGGCGAGAGAGACAGAGTGCGAGAGTGCGAGAGAGATACAAAGTGCGAGTGCGAGAGAGAGACAGAGTGCGAGAGTGCGAGAGACAGTGCGAGAGCGCGAGAGAGAGCCAGAGTGCGAGAGAGAGACAGAGTGCGAGAGAGAGAAAGAGTGCGAGAGAGAGACAGAGTGCGAGAGAGAGTGAGAGTGTGAGAGAGAGAGACAGAGCGAGAGAGCGAGAGAGAGAGACAGGGTGAGAGTGTGAGAGAGTGACAGAATGCGAGAGAGAGCGAGAGTGAGAGAAAGAGAGACAGAGCGAGAGAGTGAGAGAGAGAGACAGGGTGAGAGTGCGAGAGAGAGAGATAGAGTGCGAGAGAGACAGATTGTGAGAGTGCGAGAGAGAGAGAGAGAGAGCGATAGTGCGAGAAGTAGAGAGAGCGAGAGAGAGCGCAAGTGTGCGAGAGAGAGACAGAGTGCGAGAGAGAGACAGAGTGCGAGAGAGAGACAGAGTGCGAGAGAGAGACAGAGTGCGAGAGAGAGACAGAGTGCGAGAGAGAGAGCGAGAGTGCGAGAGAGAGCAAGAGTGTGAGAGAGAGAGCGAGAATGCGAGAGAGAGGGACAGAGTGCGAGAGAGAGACAGAGTGCGGGAGAGAGACAGAGTGCGAGAGAGACTGAGAGCAAGAGAAACACACACAGAGTGCGAGAGAGAGACACATAGTGTGCGACAGTGAGACACACAGAGTGCGAGAGAGACAGAGTGCGAGAGAGACAGAGTGCGAGAGAGAGAGAGACAGAGCGAGAGTGCGAGAGAGAGACAGAGTGTGAGAGTGCGAGAGAGAGACAGTGCGAGAGTGCGAGAGAGAGACAGAGTGCGAGAGAGAGACAGAGTGCGAGAGAGAGACAGAGTGCGAGAGAGAGACAGAGGGCGAGAGAGACACACACAGAGTGCGAGAGACACACACAGAGTGCGAGAGAGACACACACAGAGTGCGAGAGAGACAGAGTGCGAGAGAGACAGAGTGCGAGAGAGACAGAGTGCGAGAGAGACAGAGTGCGAGAGAGAACACACAGAGTGCAAGAGAGAGACACACAGAGTGCGAGAGTGCGAGAGAGACACAGTGCGAGAGAGACAGAGTGCGAGAGAGACAGAGTGCGAGAGAGACAGAGTGCGAGAGAGACAGAGTGCGAGAGAGACAGAGTGCGAGAGAGACAGAGTGCGAGAGAGACAGAGTGCGAGAGAGACAGAGTGCGAGAGTCCGAGAGAGAGACAGAGTGCAAGTGCGAGAGAGAGACAGAGTGCGAGAGAGAGAGAGAGACAGAGTGCGAGAGAGAGAGAGAGACAGAGTGCGAGAGAGAGAGAGAGACAGAGTGCGAGAGAGAGACAGTGCGAGAGTGCGAGAGAGAGAGCCAGAGTGCGAGAGTGAGAGAGACAGAGTGTGAGTGTGAGAGAGAGACAGAGTGCGAGAGAGAGAGAGACAGTGCGACAGTGCGAGAGAAGCCAGAGTACGAGAGAGAGAGAGACAGAGTGAGAGTGCGAGAGAGAGACAGAATGCGAGAGAGCGAGAGTGTGAGAGAGAGCGAGAGTGCGAGAGAGAGAGCGAGAGTGCGAGAGAGAGCGAGAGTGTGAGAGAGAGAGCGAGAGTGCGAGAGAGAGGGACAGAGTGCGAGAGAGAGACAGAGTGCGAGAGAGAGGGACAGAGTGCGAGAGAGAGACAGAGTGCGGGAGAGAGACAGAGTGCGAGAGAGACTGAGTGCGAGAGAAAGACACACAGAGTGCGAGAGAGAGACACATAGTGTGCGACAGAGAGACACACAGAGTGCGAGAGAGACAGAGTGCGAGAGAGACAGAGTGCGAGAGAGACAGAGTGCGAGAGAGACAGAGTGCGAGAGAGACAGAGTGCGAGAGAGACAGAGTGCGAGAGAGACAGAGTGCGAGAGAGATAGGGTGCGAGAGAGACAGGGTGCGAGAGAGACAGGGTGCGAGAGAGACAGAGTGCGAGAGAGACAGAGTGTGAGAGAGACAGAGTGTGAGAGTGCGAGAGAGAGAGAGAGCGAGAGTGTGAGAGAGAGAGCGCAAGAGTCCGAGAGAGAGTGAGCGTGAGAGAGAGACAGAGTGCAAGAGTGAGACAGAGTGCAAGCGTGAGACAGAGTGCAAGAGTGAGACAGAGTGCGAGAGTGAGACAGAGTGCGAGAGTGAGACAGAGTGCGAGAGTGAGACACACAGAGTGAGACACACAGAGTGAGACACAGAGAGCGTGAGAGAGAGACAGAGTGCGAGTGCGAGAGAGCGAGAGACAGAATGCGAGAGTGCGAGAGAGCGAGAGACAAAGTGCGAGAGTGCGAGAGTGTGAGAGTGCGAGAGAGAGAGTGCAAGAGTGTGACAGAGAGAAAGCAAGAGTGCAAGAGAGAGAGAGACAGAGTGTGAGAGAGAGAGAGAGACAGAGTGCGAGAGAGAGAGAGACAGAGTGCGAGAGAAAGAGAGACAGAGTGCGAGAGAGAGAGAGACAGAGTGCAAGAGAGAGACAGAGTGCGAGAGAGAGACTGAGTGCGAGAGAGAGACTGAGTGCGAGAGAGAGACTGAGTGCGAGAGAGAGACTGAGTGCGAGAGAGGGATAGAGCGCGAGAGAGAGACTGAGCGCGAGAGAAAGGCAGAGTGCGAGAGAGAGACAGAGTGCGAGAGAGACAGAGTGCGAGAGTGCGAGAGAGATACAAAGTGCGAGTGCGAGAGAGAGACAGAGTGCGAGAGTGCGAGAGACAGTGCGAGAGCGCGAGAGAGAGCCAGAGTGCGAGAGAGAGACAGAGTGCGAGAGAGAGTGAGAGTGTGAGAAAGAGAGACAGAGCGAGAGAGCGAGGGAGAGAGACAGGGTGAGAGTGCGAGAGAGAGAGATAGAGTGCGAGAGAGACAGATTGTGAGAGTGCGAGAGAGAGAGAGAGAGAGCGATAGTGCGAGAAATAGAGAGAGCGAGAGAGAGCGCAAGTGTGCGAGAGAGAGACAGAGTGCGAGAGAGAGACAGAGTGCGAGAGAGAGACAGAGTGCGAGAGAGAGACAGAGTGCGAGAGAGAGACAGAGTGCGAGAGAGAGACAGAGTGCGAGAGAGAGACAGAGTGCGAGAGAGAGACAGAGTGCGAGAGAGAGAGAGACAGTGCGAGAGTGCGAGAGAAGTCAGAGTACGAGAGAGAGAGAGACAGAGTGAGAGTGCGAGAGAGAGACAGAATGCGAGAGAGAGCGAGAGTGTGAGAGAGAGCGAGAGTGCGAGAGAGAGAGCGAGAGTGCGAGAGAGAGCAAGAGTGTGAGAGAGAGAGCGAGAATGCGAGAGAGAGGGACAGAGTGCGAGAGAGAGACAGAGTGCGGGAGAGAGACAGAGTGCGAGAGAGACTGAGAGCAAGAGAAACACACACAGAGTGCGAGAGAGAGACACATAGTGTGCGACAGAGAGACACACAGAGTGCGAGAGAGACAGAGTGCGAGAGAGACAGAGTGCGAGAGAGACAGAGTGCGAGAGAGACAGAGTGCGAGAGAGACAGAGTGCGAGAGAGAGAGAGACAGAGTGCGAGAGAGAGAGAGACAGAGTGCGAGAGAGAGAGAGACAGAGTGCGAGAGAGAGAGAGACTGAGTGCGAGAGAGAGACTGAGCGCGAGAGAGAGACTGAGCGCGAGAGAGAGACTGAGCGCGAGAGAGAGACTGAGCGCGAGAGAGAGACTGAGCGCGAGAGACTGAGCAAGAGAGAGAGACTGAGCGCGAGAGAGAGACTGAGCGCGAGAGAGAGACTGAGCGCGAGAGAGAGACTGAGCGCGAGAGAGAGGCAGAGTGCGAGAGAGAGACAGAGTGCGAGAGAGAGAGTGCGAGAGAGACAGAGTGCAAGAGAGACAGAGTGCGAGAGCGTGAGAGAGAGACAGAGTGCGATTGCGAGAGAGACAGAGTTCGAGAGAGCGAGAGAGAGCCAGAGTGCAAGGGTGAGAGAGAGAAAGAGACAGTGCGAGAGTGCGAGAGAGAGCTAGAGTGCGAGAGAGAGACAGAGTGAGAGTGCGAGAGAGAGACAGATTGCGAGAGAGAGCGAGAGTGTGAGAGAGAGAGACGGAGCGAGAGAGAGAGAGAGAGAGATAGGGTGAGAGTGTGAGAGAGAGACAGAATGCGAGAGAGAGTGAGAGTGTGAGAAAGAGAGACAGAGCGAGAGAGCGAGAGAGAGAGACAGGGTGAGAGTTCGAGAGAGAGAGATAGAGTGCGAGAGAGACAGATTGTGAGAGCGTGAGAGAGAGAGAGAGCGAGAGTGCGAGAGATAGAGAGAGTGAGAGCGAGAGAGAGACAGAGTGCGGGAGAGAGACAGAGTTTGGGAGAGAGACAGAGTGTGAGACAGAGACAGAGTGCAAGAGTGCGAGAGAGAGAGACAGAGTGCAAGAGTGCGAGAGAGAGCGAGAGTGTGAGAGAGAGAGAGACAGAGCGAGAGCGCGAGAGAGAGAGAGACAGAGCGAGAGTGCGAGAGATAGAGACAGAGTGCGAGAGTGCGAGAGAGAGACATTGTGAGAGTGCGAGAGAGAGACAGAGTGCGAGAGAGAGACAGAGAGCGAGAGAGAGACAGAGTGCGAGAGAGAGACAGAGTGCGAGAGAGACACACACAGAGTGCGAGAGAGACACACACAGAGTGCGAGAGAGACACACACAGAGTGCGAGAGAGACACACACAGAGTGCGAGAGAGAGACTGAGTGCGAGAGAGAGACTGAGTGCGAGAGAAAGACTGAGTGCGAGAGAAAGACACACAGAGTGCGAGAGTGCGAGAAAGACAGAGTGTAAGAAAAACAGAGTGCGAGAGAGACAGAGTGCGGGAGAGAGACAGAGTGCGGGAGAGAGACAGAGTGCGGGAGAGAGACAGAGTGCGGGAGAGAGACAGAGTGCGGGAGAGTGACAGAGTGCGGGAGAGAGACAGAGTGCGGGAGAGAGACAGAGTGCGAGAGGGAGACAGAGTGCGGGAAAGAGACAGAGTGCGGGAAAGAGACAGAGTGCGGGAAAGAGACAGAGTGCGGGAAAGAGACAGAGTGCGGGAGAGAGACAGAGTTTGGGAGAGAGACAGAGTATGAGGGAGAGACAGAGTGCGAGAGAGAGACACAGGGCGAGAGAGACAAACACAGAGTGCGAGAGAGACACACACAGAGTGCCAGAGAGACACACACAGAGTGCCAGAGAGACACACACAGAGTGCGAGAGAGACAGAGTGCGAGAGAGACAGAGTGCGAGAGAGACAGAGTGCGAGAGAGACAGAGTGCGAGAGAGAGTGCGAGAGAGACAGAGTGCGAGAGAGACAGAGTGCGAGAGAGACAGAGTGCGAGAGAGACAGAGTGCGAGAGAGACAGAGTGCGAGAGTGCGAGAGAGAGACAGAGTGCAAGTGCGAGAGAGAGACAGAGTGCGAGAGAGAGAGAGAGACAGAGTGCGAGTGCGAGAGAGAGAGATAGAGTGCGAGAGAGACAGATTGTGAGAGTGCGAGAGAGAGAGAGAGAGAGCGATAGTGCGAGAAATAGAGAGAGCGAGAGAGAGCGCAAGTGTGCGAGAGAGAGACAGAGTGCGAGAGAGAGACAGAGTGCGAGAGAGAGACAGAGTGCGAGAGAGAGACAGAGTGCGAGAGAGAGACAGAGTGCGAGAGAGAGACAGAGTGCGAGAGAGAGACAGAGTGCGAGAGAGAGACAGAGTGCGAGAGAGAGAGAGACAGTGCGAGAGTGCGAGAGAAGTCAGAGTACGAGAGAGAGAGAGACAGAGTGAGAGTGCGAGAGAGAGACAGAATGCGAGAGAGAGCGAGAGTGTGAGAGAGAGCGAGAGTGCGAGAGAGAGAGCGAGAGTGCGAGAGAGAGCAAGAGTGTGAGAGAGAGAGCGAGAATGCGAGAGAGAGGGACAGAGTGCGAGAGAGAGACAGAGTGCGGGAGAGAGACAGAGTGCGAGAGAGACTGAGAGCAAGAGAAACACACACAGAGTGCGAGAGAGAGACACATAGTGTGCGACAGAGAGACACACAGAGTGCGAGAGAGACAGAGTGCGAGAGAGACAGAGTGCGAGAGAGACAGAGTGCGATAGAGACAGAGTGCGAGAGAGACAGAGTGCGAGAGAGACAGAGTGCGAGAGAGACAGAGTGCGAGAGAGAGAGAGACAGAGTGCGAGAGAGAGAGAGACAGAGTGCGCGAGAGAGAGAGACAGAGTGCGAGAGAGAGAGAGACTGAGTGCGAGAGAGAGACTGAGCGCGAGAGAGAGACTGAGCGCGAGAGAGAGACTGAGCGCGAGAGAGAGACTGAGCGCGAGAGAGAGACTGAGCGCGAGAGACTGAGCGCGAGAGAGAGACTGAGCGCGAGAGAGAGACTGAGCGCGAGAGAGAGACTGAGCGCGAGAGAGAGACTGAGCGCGAGAGAGAGGCAGAGTGCGAGAGAGAGACAGAGTGCGAGAGAGAGACAGAGTGCGAGAGAGACAGAGTGCGAGAGAGACAGAGTGCGAGAGAGAGTGAGAGTGTGAGAAAGAGAGACAGAGCGAGAGAGCGAGAGAGAGAGACAGGGTGAGAGTGCGAGAGAGAGAGATAGAGTGCGAGAGAGACAGATTGTGAGAGCGTGAGAGAGAGAGAGAGCGAGAGTGCGAGAGATAGAGAGAGTGAGAGCGAGAGAGAGACAGAGTGCGGGAGAAAGACAGAGTTTGGGAGAGAGACAGAGTGTGAGACAGAGACAGAGTGCAAGAGTGCGAGAGAGAGAGACAGAGTGCAAGAGTGCGAGAGAGAGCGAGAGTGTGAGAGAGAGAGAGACAGAGCGAGAGCGCGAGAGAGAGAGAGACAGAGCGAGAGTGCGAGAGATAGAGACAGAGTGCGAGAGTGCGAGAGAGAGACATTGTGAGAGTGCGAGAGAGAGACAGAGTGCGAGAGAGAGACAGAGAGCGAGAGAGAGACAGAGTGCGAGAGAGAGACAGAGTGCGAGAGAGACACACACAGAGTGCGAGAGAGACACACACAGAGTGCGAGAGAGACACACACAGAGTGCGAGAGAGACACACACAGAGTGCGAGAGAGAGACTGAGTGCGAGAGAGAGACTGAGTGCGAGAGAAAGACTGAGTGCGAGAGAAAGACACACAGAGTGCGAGAGTGCGAGAAAGACAGAGTGTAAGAAAAACAGAGTGCGAGAGAGACAGAGTGCGGGAAAGAGACAGAGTGCGGGAAAGAGACAGAGTGCGGGAAAGAGACAGAGTGCGGGAAAGAGACAGAGTGCGGGAGAGAGACAGAGTTTGGGAGAGAGACAGAGTATGAGGGAGAGACAGAGTGCGAGAGAGAGACACAGGGCGAGAGAGACAAACACAGAGTGCGAGAGAGACACACACAGAGTGCGAGAGAGACACACACAGAGTGCCAGAGAGACACACACAGAGTGCCAGAGAGACACACACAGAGTGCGAGAGAGACAGAGTGCGAGAGACACAGAGTGCGAGAGAGACAGAGTGCGAGAGAGAGTGCGAGAGAGACAGAGTGCGAGAGAGACAGAGTGCGAGAGAGACAGAGTGCGAGAGTGCGAGAGAGAGACAGAGTGCAAGTGCGAGAGAGAGACAGAGTGCGAGAGAGAGAGAGAGACAGAGTGCGAGTGCGAGAGAGAGAGACAGAGTGCGAGTGCGAGAGAGCGAGAGACGGAATGCGAGAGTGCGAGAGAGCGAGAGTGCGAGAGTGCGAGAGAGACAGTGCAAGAGTGCGACAGAGAGAGTGCAAGAGTGCAAGAGAGACAGAGACAGAATGCGAGAGAGAGACAGAGTGCGAGAGAGAGACTGAGTGTGAGAGAGAGGCTGAGTGCGAGAGAGAGACAGAGTGCAAGAGAGAGACAGAGTGCGAGAGTGTGAGAGCGAGACAGAGTGCGAGAGTGCAAGAGAGAGACAGAGTGCGATTGCGAGAGAGACAGAGTGCGAGGGCGAGAGAGAGACAGAGTGCGAGAGAGAGAGAGACAGAGTGCGAGAGAGAGAGAGAGACAGTGCGAGAGAGAGAGAGAGACAGTGCGAGAGTGCGAGAGACAGCCAGAGTGCGAGAGAGACAGAGTGAGAGTGTGAGAGAGAGACAGATTGCGAGAGAGAGCGAGAGTGTGAGAGAGAGAGACAGAGCGAGAGAGAGAGATAGGGTGAGAGTGCGAGAGAGAGACAGAATGCAAAGAGAGCGAGAGTGTGAGAAAGAGAGACAGAGCGAGAGAGCGAGAAAAAGAGACAGGGTGAGAGTGCGAGAGAGAGAGCTAGAGTGCGAGAGAGACAGATTGTGAGAGCGCGAGAGAGAGAGAGAGAGCGAGAGTGCGAGAGATAGAGAGAGCGCAAGATTGCAAGAGAGAGACAGAGTGCGAGAGAGAGACAGAGTGCGAGAGAGAGACAGAGTGCGAGAGAGAGACAGAGTGCGAGAGAGAGACAGAGTGCGAGAGAGAGACAGAGTGCGGGAGAGTGACAGAGTGCAAGAGAGAGACAGAGTGCAAGAGTGCGAGAGAGAGCGAGAGTGCGAGAGAGAGAGAGACAGAGCGAGAGTGCAAGAGATAGAGACAGAGTGCGAGAGTGCGAGAGAGAGACAGAGTGTGAGAGTGCAAGAGAGAGACAGTGCGAGAGTGCGAGAGAGAGACAGAGTGCGAGAGAGAGACAGAGTGCGAGAGAGAGACAGAGGGCGAGAGAGACACACACAGAGTGCGAAAGAGACACACACAGAGTGCGAGAGAGACACACACAGAGTGCGAGAGAGACACACACAGAGTGCGAGAGAGACAGCGTGCGAGAGAGACAGAGTGCGAGAGAGACAGAGTGCGAGAGAGAACACACAGAGTGCAAGAGAGAGACACACAGAGTGCGAGAGTGCGAGAGAGACACAGTGCGAGAGAGACAGAGTGCGAGAGAGACAGAGTGCGAGAGAGACAGAGTGCGAGAGAGACAGAGTGCGAGAGAGACAGAGTGCGAGAGAGACAGAGTGCGAGAGAGACAGAGTGCGAGAGTCCGAGAGAGAGACAGAGTGCAAGTGCGAGAGAGAGACAGAGTGCGAGAGAGAGAGAGAGACAGAGTGCGAGAGAGAGAGAGAGACAGAGTGCGAGAGAGAGAGAAAGACAGAGTGCAAGAGAGAGACAGTGCGAGAGTGCGAGAGAGAGAGCCAGAGTGCGAGAGTGAGAGAGACAGAGTGTGAGTGCGAGAGAGAGACAGAGTGCGAGAGAGAGAGAGACAGTGCGAGAGTGCGAGAGAAGCCAGAGTACGAGAGAGAGAGAGACAGAGTGAGAGTGCGAGAGAGAGACAGAATGCGAGAGAGCGAGAGTGTGAGAGAGAGCGAGAGTGCGAGAGAGAGAGCGAGAGTGCGAGAGAGAGCGAGAGTGTGAGAGAGAGAGCGAGAGTGCGAGAGAGAGGGACAGAGTGCGAGAGAGAGACAGAGTGCGAGAGAGAGGGACAGAGTGCGAGAGAGAGACAGAGTGCGGGAGAGAGACAGAGTGCGAGAGAGACTGAGTGCGAGAGAAAGACACACAGAGTGCGAGAGAGAGACACATAGTGTGCGACAGAGAGACACACAGAGTGCGAGAGAGACAGAGTGCGAGAGAGACAGAGTGCGAGAGAGACAGAGTGCGAGAGAGACAGAGTGCGAGAGAGACAGAGTGCGAGAGAGACAGAGTGCGAGAGAGATAGGGTGCGAGAGAGACAGGGTGCGAGAGAGACAGGGTGCGAGAGAGACAGAGTGCGAGAGAGACAGAGTGTGAGAGAGACAGAGTGTGAGAGTGCGAGAGAGAGAGAGAGCGAGAGTGTGAGAGAGAGAGCGCAAGAGTCCGAGAGAGAGTGAGCGTGAGAGAGAGACAGAGTGCAAGAGTGAGACAGAGTGCAAGCGTGAGACAGAGTGCAAGAGTGAGACAGAGTGCGAGAGTGAGACAGAGTGCGAGAGTGAGACAGAGTGCGAGAGTGAGACACACAGAGTGAGACACACAGAGTGAGACACAGAGAGCGTGAGAGAGAGACAGAGTGCGAGTGCGAGAGAGCGAGAGACAGAATGCGAGAGTGCGAGAGAGCGAGAGACAAAGTGCGAGAGTGCGAGAGTGTGAGAGTGCGAGAGAGAGAGTGCAAGAGTGTGACAGAGAGAAAGCAAGAGTGCAAGAGAGAGAGAGACAGAGTGCGAGAGAGAGAGAGAGACAGAGTGCGAGAGAGAGAGAGACAGAGTGCGAGAGAAAGAGAGACAGAGTGCGAGAGAGAGAGAGACAGAGTGCAAGAGAGAGACAGAGTGCGAGAGAGAGACTGAGTGCGAGAGAGAGACTGAGTGCGAGAGAGAGACTGAGTGCGAGAGAGGGATAGAGCGCGAGAGAGAGACTGAGCGCGAGAGAAAGGCAGAGTGCGAGAGAGAGACAGAGTGCGAGAGAGACAGAGTGCGAGAGTGCGAGAGAGATACAAAGTGCGAGTGCGAGAGAGAGACAGAGTGCGAGAGTGCGAGAGACAGTGCGAGAGCGCGAGAGAGAGCCAGAGTGCGAGAGAGAGACAGAGTGCGAGAGAGAGACAGAGTGCGAGAGAGAGAAAGAGTGCGAGAGAGAGACAGAGTGCGAGAGAGAGTGAGAGTGTGAGAGAGAGAGACAGAGCGAGAGAGCGAGAGAGAGAGACAGGGTGAGAGTGTGAGAGAGTGACAGAATGCGAGAGAGAGCGAGAGTGTGAGAAAGAGAGACAGAGCGAGAGAGCGAGAGAGAGAGACAGGGTGAGAGTGCGAGAGAGAGAGATAGAGTGCGAGAGAGACAGATTGTGAGAGTGCGAGAGAGAGAGAGAGAGAGCGATAGTGCGAGAAATAGAGAGAGCGAGAGAGAGCGCAAGTGTGCGAGAGAGAGACAGAGTGCGAGAGAGAGACAGAGTGCGAGAGAGAGACAGAGTGCGAGAGAGAGACAGAGTGCGAGAGAGAGACAGAGTGCGAGAGAGAGACAGAGTGCGAGAGAGAGACAGAGTGCGAGAGAGAGACAGAGTGCGAGAGAGAGAGAGACAGTGTGAGAGTGCGAGAGAAGTCAGAGTACGAGAGAGAGAGAGACAGAGTGAGAGTGCGAGAGAGAGACAGAATGCGAGAGAGAGCGAGAGTGTGAGAGAGAGTGAGAGTGCGAGAGAGAGAGCGAGAGTGCGAGAGAGAGCAAGAGTGTGAGAGAGAGAGCGAGAATGCGAGAGAGAGGGACAGAGTGCGAGAGAGAGACAGAGTGCGGGAGAGAGACAGAGTGCGAGAGAGACTGAGAGCAAGAGAAAGACACACAGAGTGCGAGAGAGAGACACATAGTGTGCGACAGAGAGACACACAGAGTGCGAGAGAGACAGAGTGCGAGAGAGACAGAGTGCGAGAGAGACAGAGTGCGAGAGAGAGAGAGACAGAGCGAGAGTGCGAGAGAGAGAGAGACAGAGCGAGAGTGCGAGAGAGAGAGAGACAGAGCGAGAGTGCGAGAGATAGAGACAGAGTGTGAGAGTGCGAGAGAGAGACAGTGCGAGAGTGCGAGAGAGAGACAGAGTGCGAGAGAGAGACAGAGTGCGAGAGAGAGACAGAGTGCGAGAGAGAGACAGAGTGCGAGAGAGAGACAGAGGGCGAGAGAGACACACACAGAGTGCGAGAGAGACACACACAGAGTGCGAGAGAGACACACACAGAGTGCGAGAGAGACAGAGTGCGAGAGAGACAGAGTGCGAGAGAGACAGAGTGCGAGAGAGACAGAGTGCGAGAGAGAACACACAGAGTGCAAGAGAGAGACACACAGAGTGCGAGAGTGCGAGAGAGACACAGTGCGAGAGAGACAGAGTGCGAGAGAGACAGAGTGCGAGAGAGACAGAGTGCGAGAGAGACAGAGTGCGAGAGTCCGAGAGAGAGACAGAGTGCAAGTGCGAGAGAGAGACAGAGTGCGAGAGAGAGAGAGAGACAGAGTGCGAGAGAGAGAGAGAGACAGAGTGCGAGAGAGAGAGAGAGACAGAGTGCGAGAGAGAGACAGTGCGAGAGTGCGAGAGAGAGAGCCAGAGTGCGAGAGTGAGAGAGACAGAGTGTGAGTGCGAGAGAGAGACAGAGTGCGAGAGAGAGAGAGACAGTGCGAGAGTGCGAGAGAAGCCAGAGTACGAGAGAGAGAGAGACAGAGTGAGAGTGCGAGAGAGAGACAGAATGCGAGAGAGCGAGAGTGTGAGAGAGAGCGAGAGTGCGAGAGAGAGAGCGAGAGTGCGAGAGAGAGCGAGAGTGTGAGAGAGAGAGCGAGAGTGCGAGAGAGAGGGACAGAGTGCGAGAGAGAGACAGAGTGCGAGAGAGAGGGACAGAGTGCGAGAGAGAGACAGAGTGCGGGAGAGAGACAGAGTGCGAGAGAGACTGAGTGCGAGAGAAAGACACACAGAGTGCGAGAGAGAGACACATAGTGTGCGACAGAGAGACACACAGAGTGCGAGAGAGACAGAGTGCGAGAGAGACAGAGTGCGAGAGAGACAGAGTGCGAGAGAGACAGAGTGCGAGAGAGACAGAGTGCGAGAGAGACAGAGTGCGAGAGAGACAGAGTGCGAGAGAGACAGAGTGCGAGAGAGATAGGGTGCGAGAGAGACAGGGTGCGAGAGAGACAGGGTGCGAGAGAGACAGAGTGCGAGAGAGACAGAGTGCGAGAGAGACAGAGTGTGAGAGAGACAGAGTGTGAGAGTGCGAGAGAGAGAGAGAGCGAGAGTGTGAGAGAGAGAGCGCAAGAGTCCGAGAGAGAGTGAGCGTGAGAGAGAGACAGAGTGCAAGAGTGAGACAGAGTGCAAGCGTGAGACAGAGTGCAAGAGTGAGACAGAGTGCGAGAGTGAGACAGAGTGCGAGAGTGAGACAGAGTGCGAGAGTGAGACACACAGAGTGAGACACACAGAGTGAGACACACAGAGTGAGACACACAGAGTGAGACACAGAGAGCGTGAGAGAGAGACAGAGTGCGAGTGCGAGAGAGCGAGAGACAAAGTGCGAGAGTGCGAGAGTGTGAGAGTGCGAGAGAGAGAGTGCAAGAGTGTGACAGAGAGAAAGCAAGAGTGCAAGAGAGAGAGAGACAGAGTGCGAGAGAGAGAGAGACAGAGTGCGAGAGAGAGAGAGAGACAGAGTGCGAGAGAGAGAGAGACAGAGTGCGAGAGAAAGAGAGACAGAGTGCGAGAGAGAGAGAGACAGAGTGCAAGAGAGAGACAGAGTGCGAGAGAGAGACTGAGTGCGAGAGAGAGACTGAGTGCGAGAGAGAGACTGAGTGCGAGAGAGAGACTGAGTGCGAGAGAGGGATAGAGCGCGAGAGAGAGACTGAGCGCGAGAGAAAGGCAGAGTGCGAGAGAGAGACAGAGTGCGAGAGAGACAGAGTGCGAGAGTGCGAGAGAGATACAAAGTGCGAGTGCGAGAGAGAGACAGAGTGCGAGAGTGCGAGAGACAGTGCGAGAGCGCGAGAGAGAGCCAGAGTGCGAGAGAGAGACAGAGTGCGAGAGAGAGTGAGAGTATGAGAGAGAGAGACAGAACGAGAGAGCGAGAGAGAGAGACAGGGTGAGAGTGTGAGAGAGTGACAGAATGCGAGAGAGAGCGAGAGTGTGAGAAAGAGAGACAGAGCGAGAGAGCGAGAGAGAGAGACAGGGTGAGAGTGCGAGAGAGAGAGATAGAGTGCGAGAGAGACAGATTGTGAGAGTGCGAGAGAGAGAGAGAGAGAGCGATAGTGCGAGAAATAGAGAGAGCGAGAGAGAGCGCAAGTGTGCGAGAGAGAGACAGAGTGCGAGAGAGAGACAGAGTGCGAGAGAGAGACAGAGTGCGAGAGAGAGACAGAGTGCGAGAGAGAGACAGAGTGCGAGAGAGAGACAGAGTGCGAGAGAGAGACAGAGTGCGAGAGAGAGAGAGACAGTGCGAGAGTGCGAGAGAAGTCAGAGTACGAGAGAGAGAGAGACAGAGTGAGAGTGCGAGAGAGAGACAGAATGCGAGAGAGAGCGAGAGTGTGAGAGAGAGCGAGAGTGCGAGAGAGAGAGCGAGAGTGCGAGAGAGAGCAAGAGTGTGAGAGAGAGAGCGAGAATGCGAGAGAGAGGGACAGAGTGCGAGAGAGAGACAGAGTGTGGGAGAGAGACAGAGTGCGAGAGAGACTGAGAGCAAGAGAAACACACACAGAGTGCGAGAGAGAGACACATAGTGTGCGACAGAGAGACACACAGAGTGCGAGAGAGACAGAGTGCGAGAGAGACAGAGTGCGAGAGAGACAGAGTGCGAGAGAGACAGAGTGCGAGAGAGAGAGAGACAGAGTGCGAGAGAGAGAGACAGAGTGCGAGAGAGAGAGAGACAGAGTGCGAGAGAGAGAGAGACAGAGTGCGAGAGAGAGAGAGACTGAGTGCGAGAGAGAGACTGAGCGCGAGAGAGAGACTGAGCGCGAGAGAGAGACTGAGCGCGAGAGAGACTGAGCGCGAGAGAGAGACTGAGCGCGAGAGAGAGACTGAGCGCGAGAGAGAGACTGAGCGCGAGAGAGAGACTGAGCGCGAGAGAGAGACTGAGCGCGAGAGAGAGACTGAGCGCGAGAGAGAGACTGAGCGCGAGAGAGAGACTGAGCGCGAGAGAGAGACTGAGCGCGAGAGAGAGGCAGAGTGCGAGAGAGAGACAGAGTGCGAGAGAGAGACAGAGTGCGAGAGAGACAGAGTGCAAGAGAGACAGAGTGCGAGAGCGTGAGAGAGAGACAGAGTGCGATTGCGAGAGAGACAGAGTTCGAGAGAGCGAGAGAGAGCCAGAGTGCAAGGGTGAGAGAGAGAAAGAGGCAGTGCGAGAGTGCGAGAGAGAGCTAGAGTGCGAGAGAGAGACAGAGTGAGAGTGCGAGAGAGAGACAGATTGCGAGAGAGAGCGAGAGTGTGAGAGAGAGAGACGGAGCGAGAGAGCGAGAGAGAGAGATAGGGTGAGAGTGTGAGAGAGAGACAGAATGCGAGAGAGAGTGAGAGTGTGAGAAAGAGAGACAGAGCGAGAGAGCGAGAGAGAGAGACAGGGTGAGAGTGCGAGAGAGAGAGATAGAGTGCGAGAGAGACAGATTGTGAGAGCGTGAGAGAGAGAGAGAGCGAGAGTGCGAGAGATAGAGAGAGTGAGAGCGAGAGAGAGACAGAGTGCGGGAGAGAGACAGAGTTTGGGAGAGAGACAGAGTGTGAGACAGAGACAGAGTGCAAGAGTGCGAGAGAGAGAGACAGAGTGCAAGAGTGCGAGAGAGAGCGAGAGTGTGAGAGAGAGAGAGACAGAGCGAGAGCGCGAGAGAGAGAGAGACAGAGCGAGAGTGCGAGAGATAGAGACAGAGTGCGAGAGTGCGAGAGAGAGACATTGTGAGAGTGCGAGAGAGAGACAGAGTGCGAGAGAGAGACAGAGAGCGAGAGAGAGACAGAGTGCGAGAGAGAGACAGAGAGCGAGAGAGAGCGAGAGAGTGCGGGAGAGAGACAGAGTGCAAGACTGCGAGAGAGAGAGACAGAGTGCGAATGCGAGAGGGAGAGACAGAGTGCGAGAGTGCGAGAGAGAGACAGAGTGCGAGTGCGAGAGAGACAGACTTTGAGAGTGCAAGAGAGAGACAGAGTGCGAGTGCGAGAGAGAGACTGAGTGCGAGTGCGAGAGAGACAGAGTGCGAGTGCGAGAGAGACAGAGTGCGAGAGAGAGAGAGACAGAGTGCGAGAGTGTGAGAGAGAGCCAGAGTGCAAAATAGAGAGAGACAGAGTAAGAGTGCGAGAGAGAGACAGAATGCGAGAGAGAGCGAGAGTGTGAGAGAGAGAGACAGAGCGAGAGAGAGAGACAGGGTGAGAGTGCGAGAGAGAGACAGAATGCGAGAGAGAGCGAGAGTGTGAGAGAGACAGAGCGAGAGAGCGAGAGAGAGACAGGGTGAGAGTGCGAGAGAGATAGAGTGTGAGAGAGACAGAGTGTGAGTGCGAGAGAGAGAGAGAGAGAGCGAGAGTGCGAGAGATAGAGAGAGCGAGAGCGAGAGAGAGCGCAAGAGTGCGAGAGAGAGACAGAGTGCGAGAGAGAGACAGAGTGCGAGAGAGAGACAGAGTGCGGGAGAGAGACAGAGTGCGGGAGAGAGACAGAGTGCGGGAGAGACTGAGTGCGAGAGAAAGACACACAGAGTGCGAGAGAGAGACACATAGTGTGCGAGAGAGTGACACACAGAGTGCGAGAGAGACAGAGTGCGAGAGAGACAGGGTGCGTGAGAGACAGAGTGCGAGAGAGAGACAGAGTGCAAGAGAGAGACAGAGTGCGAGAGAGAGACAGAGTGCGAGAGAGAGACAGAGTGCGAGAGAGAGACAGAGTGCGAGAGAGAGACAGAGTGCGGGAAAGAGACAGAGTGTGGGAAAGGGACAGAGTGCGGGAGAGAGACAGAGTTTGGGAGAGAGACAGAGTGCGAGAGAGAGACAGAGTGCGAGAGAGACAGAGTGCGAGAGTGACAGAGTGCGAGAGTGACAGAGTGCGAGAGTGACAGAGTGCGAGAGTGACAGAGTGCGAGAGTGACAGAGTGCGAGAGTGACAGAGTGCGAGAGTGACAGAGTGCGAGAGAGACAGAGTGCGAGAGAGAGACAGGGTGCGAGAGAGAGACAGAGTGCGAGAGAGAGACAGAGTGCGAGAGAGAGACAGAGTGCGAGAGAGAGACAGAGTGCGAGAGAGAGACAGAGTGCGGGAGATAGACAGAGTGCGGGAGAGAGACAGAGTGCAAGACTGCGAGAGAGAGACAGAGTGCGAATGCGAGAGGGAGACACAGAGTGCGAGAGTGCGAGAGAGAGACAGAGTGCGAGTGCGAGAGAGACAGACTTTGAGAGTGCGAGAGAGAGACAGAGTGCGAGTGCGAGAGAGAGACTGAGTGCGAGTGCGAGAGAGACAGAGTGCGAGTGCGAGAGAGACAGAGTGCGAGAGAGAGAGAGACAGAGTGCGAGAGTGTGAGAGAGAGCCAGAGTGCAAAATAGAGAGAGACAGAGTAAGAGTGCGAGAGAGAGCGAGAGTGTGAGAGGGAGAGACAGAGCGAGAGAGAGAGACAGGGTGAGAGTGCGAGAGAGAGACAGAATGCGAGAGAGAGCGAGAGTGTGAGAGAGACAGAGCGAGAGAGCGAGAGAGAGACAGGGTGAGAGTGCGAGAGAGATAGAGTGTGAGAGAGACAGAGTGTGAGAGTGCGAGAGAGAGAGAGAGAGCAAGAGTGCGAGAGATAGAGAGAGCGAGAGCGAGAGAGAGCGCAAGAGTGCGAGAGAGAGACAGAGTGCGAGAGAGAGACAGAGTGCGAGAGAGAGACAGAGTGCGGGAGAGAGACAGAGTGCGGGAGAGACTGAGTGCGAGAGAAAG
>NW_027598619.1:0-25000 GCF_964194155.1 Cetorhinus maximus
GGGTGTTGAGTTGGATGGGGTAGAGTGATTGTGTGAGAGATGGTGGGGAGATGGATGGGGTAGAGTGAGTGTGTGTGAGGCTGGGGAGTTGGATGGGGTACAGTGTGTGTGTGTGAGAGATGGTGGGGAGTTGGATGGGGTAGAGTGAGTGTGTCTGAGGGTGGTGAGTTGGATGGCGTAGCGTGAGTGTGTGAGAGATGGTGGGGAGTTGGATGGGGTAGAGTGAGTGTGTGTGAGGGTGGGGAGTTGGATGGGGTACAGTTAGTGTGTGTGAGAGGGTGGGGAGTTGGATGGGGTACAGTGTGTGTGAGGGTGGGGAGTTGGTTGGGGTTGAGTGAGTGTGTGAGAGATGGTAGTGAGTTGGATGTGGTACAGTGTGTGTGTGAGAGGTTGGGGAGTTGGATGGGGTACAGTGTGTGTTGTAGAGGGTGGGGAGTTGGATGGGGTACAGTGTGTGTGTGAGAGGGTGGGGAGTTGGATGGGGTACAGTGTGTGTGTGAGAGGGTGGGGAGTTGGATGGGGTACAGTGTGTGTGTGTGAGAGGGTGGGGAGTTGGATGGGGTACAGTGTGTGTGTGTGTGGGGGTGGGGAGTTGGATGGGGTACAGTGCGTGTGTATGAGAGGGTGGGGAGTTGGATGGGGTACAGTGTGTTTGTGTGAGAGGGTGGGGAGTTGGATGGGGTACAGTGTGTGTGTGTGAGAGGGTGGGGAGTTGGATGTGGTACAGTGTGTGTGAGAGATGGTGGGGAGTTGGATGTGGTACAGTGTGTGTGAGAGGGTGGGGAGTTGGATGGGGTACAGTGTGTGTGTGAGATGGTGGGGAGTTGGATGTGGTACAGTGTGTGTGTGTGAGGGGGTGGGGAGTTGGATGGGGTACAGTGTGTGTGAGAGGGTGGGGAGTTGGATGGGGTACAGTTTGTGTGTGTGAGAGGGTGGGGAGTTGGATGGGGTACAGTGTGTGTGAGAGGGTGGGGAGTTGGATGGGGTACAGTGTGTGTGAGAGGGTGGGGAGTTGGATGGGGTACAGTGTGTGTGTGAGAGGGTGGGGAGTTGGATGGAGTACAGTGTGTGTGTGTGAGAGGGTGGGGATTTGGATGGGGTACAGTGTGTGTGTGTGCGAGGGTGGGGAGTTGGATGGGGTACAGTGTGTGTGTGTGAGAGGGTGGGGAGTTGGATGGGGTACAGTGTGTGTGTGAGAGGGTGGGGAGTTGGATGTGGTACAGTGTGTGTGTGTGAGAGGGTGGGGAGTTGGATGGGGTACAGTGTGTGTGTGTGAGAGGGTGGGGAGTTGGATGGGGTACAGTGTGTGTGTGAGAGGGTGGGGAGCTGGATGGGGTACGGTGTGTGTGTGTGAGAGATTGGGGAGTTGGATGGGGTACAGTGTGTGTGTGAGAGGGTGGGGAGTTGGATGGGGTACAGCGTGTGTGTGTGAGAGGGTGGGGAGTTGGATGGGGTACAGTGTGTGTGTGAGAGGGTGGGGAGTTGGATGGGGTACAGTGTGTGTGTGTGAGAGGGTGGGGAGTTGGTTGGGTTACACTGTGTGTGTGAGAGGGTGGGGAGTTGGATGGGGTACAGTGTGTGTGTGTGAGAGGGTGGGGAGTTGGATGTGGTACAGTGTGTGTGTGTGAGAGATGGTGGGGGGTTGGATGGGGTACAGTGTGTGTGAGGGAGGGTGGGGAGTTGGATGTGGTACAGTGTGTGTGTGTGTGAGATGGTGGGGGGTTGGATGGGGTACAGTGTGTGTGTGTGTGAGAGGGTGGGGAGTTGGATGGGGTAAAGTGTGTGTGAGATAGGGTGGGGAGTTGGATGTGGTACAGTGTGTGTGTGTGAGAGGGTGGGGAGTTGGATGGGGTGCAGTGTGTGTGTGTGAGAGATGGTGGGGGGTTGGATGTGGTACAGTGTGTGTGTGTGAGAGGGTGGGGAGTTGGATGGGGTACAGTGTGTGTGTGAGAGATGGTGGGGGGTTGGATGGGGTAGATTGGCTGGAGGTCAGTTGAATGTTTCCCCTGTTCCAAACGCACCATCGACATTCATGTTAACTCTGATATTTTTGCAGGTCTCCCAACGACCAATGTCAGCACAAGTTCCACAGGGAAGTTCATAATGTGCGTGAGAGGGTGGGGAGTTGGATGGGGTACAGTGTGTGTGTGTGTGAGGGTGGGGAGTTGGATGGGGTACAGTGTGTGTGTGTGTGAGGGTGGGGAGTTGGATGGGGTACAGTGTGTATGTGAGAGGGTGGTGAGTTGGATGGGGTACAGTGTGTGTGTGAGGGAGGTTGGGGAGTTGGATGGGGTACAGTGTGTGTGTGAGAGAGGGTGGGGAGTTGGATGGGGCACAGTGTGTGTGTGTGATGGGGTGGGGAGTTGGATGGGGTACAGTGTGTGTGTGTGTGAGGGTGGGGAGTTGGATGGGGTACAGTGTGTATGTGAGAGGGTGGGGAGTTGGATGGGGCACAGTGTGTGTGTGTGAGAGGGTGGGGAGTTGGATGGGGTACAGTGTGTGTGTGTGAGAGGGTGGTGAGTTGGATGGGGTACAGTGTGTGTGTGAGGGAGGTTGGGGAGTTGGATGGGGTACAGTGTGTGTGTGTGTGAGGGTGGGGAGTTGGATGGGGTACAGTGTGTGTGTGTGAGAGGGTGGGGAGTTGGATGGGGTACAGTGTGTGTGTGTGAGAGGGTGGGGAGTTGGATGGGAAACAGTATGTGTGTGTGAGAGGGTGGGAAGTTGGATGGGGTACAGTGTGTGTGTGAGGGGGTGGGGAGTTAGATGGGAAACAGTGTGTGTGTGAGAGGGTGGGGAGATGGATGGTGTACAGTGTGTGTGTGAGAGGGTGGGGATTTGGATGGGGTACAGTGTGTGTGTGTGAGGGTGGGGAGTTGGATGGGGTACAGTGTGTGTGTGTGAGAGGGTGGGGAGTTGGATGGGGTACAGTGTGTGTGTGAGAGAGGGTGGGGAGTTGGATGGGGTACAGTGTGTGTGTGTGAGAGGGTGGGGAGTTGGATGGGGTACAGTGTGTGTGTGAGAGAGGGTGGGGAGTTGGATGGGGTACAGTGTGTGTGTGTGTGAGGGTGGGGAGTTGGATGGGGTTCAGTGTGTGTGTGAGAAGGTGGGAGTTGGAAGGGGTACAGTGTGTGTGTGAGATGGTGGGGAGATGGATGTGGTACAGTGTGTGTGTGTGAGGGGCTGGGGAGTTGGATGGGGTGCAGTGTGTGTGAGAGGGTGGGGAGTTGGATGGGGTACAGTTTGTGTGTGTGAGAGGGTGGGGAGTTGGATGGGGTACAGTGTGTGTGAGAGGGTGGGGAGTTGGATGGGGTACAGTGTGTGTGAGTGGGTGGGGAGTTGGATGGGGTACAGTGTGTGTGTGAGAGGGTTGGGAGTTGGATGGAGTACAGTGTGTGTGTGTGAGAGGGTGGGGATTTGGATGGGGTACAGTGTGTGTGTGTGCGAGGGTGGGGAGTTGGATGGGGTACAGTGTGTGTGTGTGAGAGGGTGGGGAGTTGGATGGGGTACAGTGTGTGTGTGAGAGGGTGGGGAGTTGGATGTGGTACAGTGTGTGTGTGTGAGAGGGTGGGGAGTTGGATGGGGTACAGTGTGTGTGTGTGAGAGGGTGGGGAGTTGGATGGGGTACAGTGTGTGTGTGAGAGGGTGGGGAGTTGGATGGGGTACGGTGTGTGTGTGTGAGAGATTGGGGAGTTGGATGGGGTGCAGTGTGTGTGTGAGAGGGTGGGGAGTTGGATGGGGTACAGTGTGTGTGTGTGAGAGGGTGGGGAGTTGGATGGGGTACAGTGTGTGTGAGAGATGGTGGGGAGTTGGATGTGGTACAGTGTGTGTGTGTGAGAGGGTGGGGAGTTGGTTGGGTTACAGTGTGTGTGTCAGAGGGTGGGGAGTTGGATGGGGTACAGTGTGTGTGTGTGAGAGGGTGGGGAGTTGGATGTGGTACAGTGTGTGTGAGAGATGGTGGGGAGTTGGATGTGGTACAGTGTGTGTGAGAGGGTGGGGAGTTGGATGGGGTACAGTGTGTGTGTGAGATGGTGGGGAGTTGGATGTGGTACAGTGTGTGTGTGTGAGGGTGTGGGGAGTTGGATGGGGTACAGTGTGTGTGAGAGGGTGGGGAGTTGGATGGGGTACAGTTTGTGTGTGTGAGAGGGTGGGGAGTTGGATGGGGTACAGTGTGTGTGAGAGGGTGGGGAGTTGGATGGGGTACAGTGTGTGTGTGTGAGAGGGTGGGGAGTTGGATGGGGTACAGTGTGTGTGTGAGAGGGTGGGGAGTTGGATGGGGTACGGTGTGTGTGTGTGAGAGATTGGGGAGTTGGATGGGGTGCAGTGTGTGTGTGAGAGGGTGGGGAGTTGGATGGGGTACAGTGTGTGTGAGTGAGAGGGTGGGGAGTTGGATGGGGTACAGTGTGTGTGTGAGAGGGTGGGGAGTTGGATGGGGTACAGTGTGTGTGTGTGAGAGGGTGGGGAGTTGGTTGGGTTACAGTGTGTGTGTCAGAGGGTGGGGAGTTGGATGGGGTACAGTGTGTGTGTGTGAGAGGGTGGGGAGTTGGATGTGGTACAGTGTGTGTGAGAGATGGTGGGGAGTTGGATGTGGTACAGTGTGTGTGAGAGGGTGGGGAGTTGGATGGGGTACAGTGTGTGTGTGAGATGGTGGGGAGTTGGATGTGGTACAGTGTGTGTGTGTGAGGGGGTGGGGAGTTGGATGGGGTACAGTGTGTGTGAGAGGGTGGGGAGTTGGATGGGGTACAGTTTGTGTGTGTGAGAGGGTGGGGAGTTGGATGGGGTACAGTGTGTGTGAGCGGGTGGGGAGTTGGATGGGGTACAGTGTGTGTGAGAGGGTGGGGAGTTGGATGGGGTACAGTGTGTGTGTGAGAGGGTGGGGAGTTGGATGGAGTACAGTGTGTGTGTGTGAGAGGGTGGGGATTTGGATGGGGTACAGTGTGTGTGTGTGCGAGGGTGGGGAGTTGGATGGGGTACAGTGTGTGTGTGTGAGAGGGTGGGGAGTTGGATGGGGTACAGTGTGTGTGTGAGAGGGTGGGGAGTTGGATGTGGTACAGTGTGTGTGTGTGAGAGGGTGGGGAGTTGGATGGGGTACAGTGTGTGTGTGTGAGAGGGTGGGGAGTTGGATGGGGTACAGTGTGTGTGTGAGAGGGTGGGGAGCTGGATGGGGTACGGTGTGTGTGTGTGAGAGATTGGGGAGTTGGATGGGGTACAGTGTGTGTGTGAGAGGGTGGGGAGTTAGATGGGGTACAGCGTGTGTGTGTGAGAGGGTGGGGAGTTGGATGGGGTACAGTGTGTGTGTGAGAGGGTGGGGAGTTGGATGGGGTACAGTGTGTGTGTGTGAGAGGGTGGGGAGTTGGTTGGGTTACACTGTGTGTGTGAGAGGGTGGGGAGTTGGATGGGGTACAGTGTGTGTGTGTGAGAGGGTGGGGAGTTGGATGTGGTACAGTGTGTGTGTGTGAGAGATGGTGGGGGGTTGGATGGGGTACAGTGTGTGTGAGGGAGGGTGGGGAGTTGGATGTGGTACAGTGTGTGTGTGTGTGAGATGGTGGGGGGTTGGATGGGGTACAGTGTGTGTGTGTGTGAGAGGGTGGGGAGTTGGATGGGGTAAAGTGTGTGTGAGATAGGGTGGGGAGTTGGATGTGGTACAGTGTGTGTGTGTGAGAGGGTGGGGAGTTGGATGTGGTACAGTGTGTGTGTGTGAGAGGGTGGGGAGTTGGATGGGGTGCAGTGTGTGTGTGTGAGAGATGGTGGGGGGTTGGATGTGGTACAGTGTGTGTGTGTGAGAGGGTGGGGAGTTGGATGGGGTACAGTGTGTGTGTGAGAGATGGTGGGGGGTTGGATGGGGTAGATTGGCTGGAGGTCAGTTGAATGTTTCCCCTGTTCCAAACGCACCATCGACATTCATGTTAACTCTGATATTTTTGCAGGTCTCCCAACGACCAATGTCAGCACAAGTTCCACAGGGAAGTTCATAATGTGCGTGAGAGGGTGGGGAGTTGGATGGGGTACAGTGTGTGTGTGTGTGAGGGTGGGGAGTTGGATGGGGTACAGTGTGTGTGTGTGTGAGGGTGGGGAGTTGGATGGGGTACAGTGTGTATGTGAGAGGGTGGTGAGTTGGATGGGGTACAGTGTGTGTGTGAGGGAGGTTGGGGAGTTGGATGGGGTACAGTGTGTGTGTGAGAGGTTGGGGAGTTGGATGGGGTACAGTGTGTATGTGAGAGTGTGGGGAGTTGGATGGGGTACAGTGTGTGTGTGAGAGAGGGTGGGGAGTTGGATGGGGCACAGTGTGTGTGTGTGATGGGGTGGGGAGTTGGATGGGGTACAGTGTGTGTGTGTGTGAGGGTGGGGAGTTGGATGGGGTACAGTGTGTATGTGAGAGGGTGGGGAGTTGGATGGGGCACAGTGTGTGTGTGTGAGAGGGTGGGGAGTTGGATGGGGTACAGTGTGTGTGTGTGAGAGGGTGGTGAGTTGGATGGGGTACAGTGTGTGTGTGAGGGAGGTTGGGGAGTTGGATGGGGTACAGTGTGTGTGTGTGTGAGGGTGGGGAGTTGGATGGGGTACAGTGTGTGTGTGTGAGAGGGTGGGGAGTTGGATGGGGTACAGTGTGTGTGTGTGAGAGGGTGGGGAGTTGGATGGGAAACAGTATGTGTGTGTGAGAGGGTGGGAAGTTGGATGGGGTACAGTGTGTGTGTGAGGGGGTGGGGAGTTAGATGGGAAACAGTGTGTGTGTGAGAGGGTGGGGAGATGGATGGTGTACAGTGTGTGTGTGAGAGGGTGGGGATTTGGATGGGGTACAGTGTGTGTGTGTGAGGGTGGGGAGTTGGATGGGGTACAGTGTGTGTGTGTGAGAGGGTGGGGAGTTGGATGGGGTACAGTGTGTGTGTGAGAGAGGGTGGGGAGTTGGATGGGGTACAGTGTGTGTGTGTGAGAGGGTGGGGAGTTGGATGGGGTACAGTGTGTGTGTGAGAGAGGGTGGGGAGTTGGATGGGGTACAGTGTGTGTGTGTGTGAGGGTGGGGAGTTGGATGGGGTTCAGTGTGTGTGTGAGAAGGTGGGAGTTGGAAGGGATACAGTGTGTGTGTGAGATGGTGGGGAGATGGATGTGGTACAGTGTGTGTGTGTGAGGGGGTGGGGAGTTGGATGGGGTACAGTGTGTGTGAGAGGGTGGGGAGTTGGATGGGGTACAGTTTGTGTGTGTGAGAGGGTGGGGAGTTGGATGGGGTACAGTGTGTGTGAGAGGGTGGGGAGTTGGATGGGGTACAGTGTGTGTGAGTGGGTGGGGAGTTGGATGGGGTACAGTGTGTGTGTGAGAGGGTTGGGAGTTGGATGGAGTACAGTGTGTGTGTGTGAGAGGGTGGGGATTTGGATGGGGTACAGTGTGTGTGTGTGCGAGGGTGGGGAGTTGGATGGGGTACAGTGTGTGTGTGTGAGAGGGTGGGGAGTTGGATGGGGTACAGTGTGTGTGTGAGAGGGTGGGGAGTTGGATGTGGTACAGTGTGTGTGTGTGAGAGGGTGGGGAGTTGGATGGGGTACAGTGTGTGTGTGTGAGAGGGTGGGGAGTTGGATGGGGTACAGTGTGTGTGTGAGAGGGTGGGGAGTTGGATGGGGTACGGTGTGTGTGTGTGAGAGATTGGGGAGTTGGATGGGGTGCAGTGTGTGTGTGAGAGGGTGGGGAGTTGGATGGGGTACAGTGTGTGTGTGTGAGAGGGTGGGGAGTTGGATGGGGTACAGTGTGTGTGTGAGAGGGTGGGGAGTTGGATGGGGTACAGTGTGTGTGTGTGAGAGGGTGGGGAGTTGGTTGGGTTACAGTGTGTGTGTCAGAGGGTGGGGAGTTGGATGGGGTACAGTGTGTGTTTGTGAGAGGGTGGGGAGTTGTATGTGGTACAGTGTGTGTGTGTGAGAGATGGTGGGGGGTTGGATGGGGTACAGTGTGTGTGAGAGAGGGTGGGGAGTTGGATGTGGTACAGTGTGTGTGTGTGTGAGATGGTGGGGGGTTGGATGGGGTACAGTGTGTGTGTGTGTGTGAGAGGGTGGGGAGTTGGATGGGGTAAAGTGTGTGTGAGAGGGGGTGGGGAGTTGGATGTGGTACAGTGTGTGTGTGTGAGAGGGTGGGGAGTTGGATGGGGTGCAGTGTGTGTGTGTGAGAGATGGTGGGGGGTTGGATGTGGTACAGTGTGTGTGTGTGAGAGGGTGGGGAGTTGGATGGGGTACAGTGTGTGTGTGAGAGATGGTGGGGGGTTGGATGGGGTAGATTGGCTGGAGGTCAGTTGAATGTTTCCCCTGTTCCAAACGCACCATCGACACTCATGTTAACTCTGATATTTTTGCAGGTCTCCCAACGACCAATGTCAGCACAAGTTCCACAGGGAAGTTCATAATGTGCGTGAGAGGGTGGGGAGTTGGATGGGGTACAGTGTGTGTGTGTGTGAGGGTGGGGAGTTGGATGGGGTACAGTGTGTGTGTGTGTGAGGGTGGGGAGTTGGATGGGGTACAGTGTGTATGTGAGAGGGTGGTGAGTTGGATGGGGTACAGTTTGTGTGTGTGAGAGGGTGGGGAGTTGGATGGGGTACAGTGTGTGTGAGAGGGTGGGGAGTTGGATGGGGTACAGTGTGTGTGAGTGGGTGGGGAGTTGGATGGGGTACAGTGTGTGTGTGAGAGGGTTGGGAGTTGGATGGAGTACAGTGTGTGTGTGTGAGAGGGTGGGGATTTGGATGGGGTACAGTGTGTGTGTGTGCGAGGGTGGGGAGTTGGATGGGGTACAGTGTGTGTGTGTGAGAGGGTGGGGAGTTGGATGGGGTACAGTGTGTGTGTGAGAGGGTGGGGAGTTGGATGTGGTACAGTGTGTGTGTGTGAGAGGGTGGGGAGTTGGATGGGGTACAGTGTGTGTGTGTGAGAGGGTGGGGAGTTGGATGGGGTACAGTGTGTGTGTGAGAGGGTGGGGAGTTGGATGGGGTACGGTGTGTGTGTGTGAGAGATTGGGGAGTTGGATGGGGTGCAGTGTGTGTGTGAGAGGGTGGGGAGTTGGATGGGGTACAGTGTGTGTGTGTGAGAGGGTGGGGAGTTGGATGGGGTACAGTGTGTGTGTGAGAGGGTGGGGAGTTGGATGGGGTACAGTGTGTGTGTGTGAGAGGGTGGGGAGTTGGTT
Organism: Cetorhinus maximus; assembly: GCF_964194155.1. Lineage (NCBI taxonomy): Eukaryota > Metazoa > Chordata > Chondrichthyes > Lamniformes > Cetorhinidae > Cetorhinus > Cetorhinus maximus. Next base: position 9,142 of record NW_027598619.1, read on the forward strand.
GGGTTACAGTGTGTGTGTCAGAGGGTGGGGAGTTGGATGGGGTACAGTGTGTGTTTGTGAGAGGGTGGGGAGTTGTATGTGGTACAGTGTGTGTGTGTGAGAGATGGTGGGGGGTTGGATGGGGTACAGTGTGTGTGAGAGAGGGTGGGGAGTTGGATGTGGTACAGTGTGTGTGTGTGTGAGATGGTGGGGGGTTGGATGGGGTACAGTGTGTGTGTGTGTGTGAGAGGGTGGGGAGTTGGATGGGGTAAAGTGTGTGTGAGAGGGGGTGGGGAGTTGGATGTGGTACAGTGTGTGTGTGTGAGAGGGTGGGGAGTTGGATGGGGTGCAGTGTGTGTGTGTGAGAGATGGTGGGGGGTTGGATGTGGTACAGTGTGTGTGTGTGAGAGGGTGGGGAGTTGGATGGGGTACAGTGTGTGTGTGAGAGATGGTGGGGGGTTGGATGGGGTAGATTGGCTGGAGGTCAGTTGAATGTTTCCCCTGTTCCAAACGCACCATCGACACTCATGTTAACTCTGATATTTTTGCAGGTCTCCCAACGACCAATGTCAGCACAAGTTCCACAGGGAAGTTCATAATGTGCGTGAGAGGGTGGGGAGTTGGATGGGGTACAGTGTGTGTGTGTGTGAGGGTGGGGAGTTGGATGGGGTACAGTGTGTGTGTGTGTGAGGGTGGGGAGTTGGATGGGGTACAGTGTGTATGTGAGAGGGTGGTGAGTTGGATGGGGTACAGTGTGTGTGTGAGGGAGGTTGGGGAGTTGGATGGGGTACAGTGTGTGTGTGAGAGAGGGTGGGGTGTTGGATGGGGCACAGTGTGTGTGTGTGAGGGGGTGGGGAGTTGGATGGGGTACAGTGTGTGTGTGAGAGGGTGGGGAGTTGGATGGAGTACAGTGTGTGTGTGTGAGAGGGTGGGGATTTGGATGGGGTACAGTGTGTGTGTGTGCGAGGGTGGGGAGTTGGATGGGGTACAGTGTGTGTGTGTGAGAGGGTGGGGAGTTGGATGGGGTACAGTGTGTGTGTGAGAGGGTGGGGAGTTGGTTGGGGTACTGTGTGTGTGTGTGAGAGGGTGGGGAGTTGGATGGGGTACAGTGTGTGTGTGTGAGAGGGTGGGGAGTTGGATGGGGTACAGTGTGTGTGTGAGAGGGTGGGGAGCTGGATGGGGTACGGTGTGTGTGTGTGAGAGATTGGGGAGTTGGATGGGGTACAGTGTGTGTGTGAGAGGGTGGGGAGTTGGATGGGGTACAGTGTGTGTGTGTGAGAGGGTGGGGAGTTGGATGGGGTACAGTGTGTGTGTGAGAGGGTGGGGAGTTGGATGGGGTACAGTGTGTGTGTGTGAGAGGGTGGGGAGTTGGTTGGGTTACACTGTGTGTGTGAGAGGGTGGGGAGTTGGATGGGGTACAGTGTGTGTGTGTGAGAGGGTGGGGAGTTGGATGTGGTACAGTGTGTGTGTGTGAGAGATGGTGGGGGGTTGGATGGGGTACAGTGTGTGTGAGAGAGGGTGGGGAGTTGGATGTGGTACAGTGTGTGTGTGTGTGAGATGGTGGGGGGTTGGATGGGGTACAGTGTGTGTGTGTGTGAGAGGGTGGGGAGTTGGATGGGGTAAAGTGTGTGTGAGAGAGGGTGGGGAGTTGGATGTGGTACAGTGTGTGTGTGTGAGAGGGTGGGGAGTTGGATGGGGTGCAGTGTGTGTGTGTGAGAGATGGTGGGGGGTTGGATGTGGTACAGTGTGTGTGTGTGAGAGGGTGGGGAGTTGGATGGGGTACAGTGTGTGTGTGAGAGATGGTGGGGGGTTGGATGGGGTAGATTGGCTGGAGGTCAGTTGAATGTTTGCCCTGTTCCAAACGCACCATCGACACTCATGTTAACTCTGATATTTTTGCAGGTCTCCCAACGACCAATGTCAGCACAAGTTCCACAGGGAAGTTCATAATGTGCGTGAGAGGGTGGGGAGTTGGATGGGGTACAGTGTGTGTGTGTGTGAGGGTGGGGAGTTGGATGGGGTACAGTGTGTGTGTGTGTGAGGGTGGGGAGTTGGATGGGGTACAGTGTGTCTGTGAGAGGGTGGTGAGTTGGATGGGGTACAGTGTGTGTGTGAGGGAGGTTGGGGAGTTGGATGGGGTACAGTGTGTGTGTGAGAGAGGGTGGGGAGTTGGATGGGGCACAGTGTGTGTGTGTGATGGGGTGGGGAGTTGGATGGGGTACAGTGTGTGTGTGTGTGAGGGTGGGGAGTTGGATGGGGTACAGTGTGTATGTGAGAGGGTGGGGAGTTGGATGGGGCACAGTGTGTGTGTGTGAGGGGGTGGGGAGTTGGATGGGGTACAGTGTGTGTGTGTGTGAGGGTGGTGAGTTGGATGGGGTACAGTGTGTGTGTGAGGGAGTTTGGGGAGTTGGATGGGGTACAGTGTGTGTGTGTGTGAGGGTGGGGAGTTGGACGGGGTACAGTGTGTGTGTGTGAGAGGGTGGGGAGTTGGATGGGGTACAGTGTGTGTGTGTGAGAGGGTGGGGAGTTGGATGGGAAACAGTATGTGTGTGTGAGAGGGTGGGGAGTTGGATGGGGTACAGTGTGTGTGTGAGGGAGTTTGGGGAGTTGGATGGGGTACAGTGTGTGTGTGAGAGAGGGTGGGGAGTTGGATGGGGTACAGTGTGTGTGTGTGAGAGGGTGGGGAGTTGGATGGGGTACAGTGTGTGTGTGAGAGAGGGTGGGGAGTTGGATGGGGTACAGTGTGTGTGAGAGAGAGGGTGGGGAGTTGGATGGGGTACAGTGTGTGTGTGTGTGAGGGTGGGGAGTTGGATGGGGTACAGTGTGTGTGTGAGAGGGTGGGGAGTTGGATGGGGTACAGTGTGTGTGTGTGAGAGGGTAGGGAGTTGGATGGGGTACAGTGTGTGTGTGTGAGAGGGTGGGGAGTTGGATGGGGTACAGTGTGTGTGTGTGAGAGGGTGGGGAGTTGGATGGGGTACAGTGTGTGTGTGTGAGAGGGTGGGGAGTTGGATGGGGTACAGTGTGTGTGAGAGAGGGTGGGGTGTTGGATGGGGTACAGTGTGTGTGTGAGAGGTTGGGGAGTTGGATGGGGTACAGTGTGTGTGTGAAAGGGTGGGGAGTTGGATGGGGAACAGTGTGTGTGTGTGAGAGGGTGGGGAGTTGGATGGGGTACAGTGTGTCTGTGAGAGGGTGGGGAGTTGGATGGGGTACAGTGTGTGTGTGTGAGAGGGTGGGGAGTTGGATGGGGTACAGTGTGTGTGTGAGTGGGTGGGGAGTTGGATGGGGTACAGTGTGTGTGTGTGAGAGGTTGGGGAGTTGGATGTGGTACAGTGTGTGTGTGTGAGAGATGGTGGGGGGTTGGATGGGGTACAGTGTGTGTGAGAGAGGGTGGGGAGTTGGATGTGGTACAGTGTGTGTGTGTGTGAGATGGTGGGGGGTTGGATGGGGTACAGTGTGTGTGTGTGAGAGGGTGGGGAGTTGGATGGGGTACAGTGTGTGTGTGAGAGATGGTGGGGGGTTGGATGGGGTAGATTGGCTGGAGGTCAGTTGAATGTTTCCCCTGTTCCAAACGCACCATCGACACTCATGTTAACTCTGATATTTTTGCAGGTCTCCCAACGACCAATGTCAGCACAAGTTCCACACGGAAGTTCATAATGTGCGTGAGAGAGTGGGGAGTTGGATGGGGTACAGTGTGTGTGTGTGTGAGGGTGGGGAGCTGGATGGGGTACAGTGTGTGTGTGTGAGAGGGTGGGGAGTTGGATGGGGTACAGTGTGTGTGTGTGAGAGGGTGGGGAGTTGGATGGGAAACAGTATGTGTGTGTGAGAGGGTGGGGAGTTGGATGGGGTACAGTGTGTGTGTGAGGGGGTGGGGAGTTGGATGGGAAACAGTGTGTGTGTGAGAGGGTGGGGAGTTGGATGGTGTACAGTGTGTGTGTGAGAGGGTGGGGACTTGGATGGGGTACAGTGTGTGTGTGTGAGGGTGGGGAGTTGGATGGGGTACAGTGTGTGTGTGTGAGAGGGTGGGGAGTTGGATGGTGTACAGTGTGTGTGTGAGAGAGGGTGGGGAGTTGGAAGGGGTACAGTGTGTGTGTGTGAGAGGGTGGGGAGTTGGATGGGGTACAGTGTGTGTGTGAGAGAGGGTGGGGAGTTGGATGGGGTACAGTGTGTGTGTGTGTGAGGGTGGGGAGTTGGATGGGGTACAGTTAGTTTGTGAGAGGGTGGGAGTTGGATGGGGTACAGTGTGTGTGTGTGAGAGGGTAGGGAGTTGGATGGGGTACAGTGTGTGTGTGCGAGGGTGGTGAGTTGGATGGTGTACAGTGTGTGTGTGAGAGGGTGGGGAGTTGGATGGTGTACAGTGTGTGTGTGTGAGAGGGTAGGGAGTTGGATGGGGTATAGTGTGTGTGTGCGAAGGTGGTGAGTTGGATGGGGTACAGTGTGTGTGTGAGAGGGTGGGGAGTTGGATGGTGTACAGTGTGTGTGTGAGAGGGTGGGGAGTTGGATGGGGTACAGTGTGTGTGTGTGAGGGGGTGGGGAGATGGATGGGAAACAGTGTGTGTGTGAGAGGGTGGGGAGTTGGATGGTGTACAGTGTGTGTGTGTGTGAGGGTGGGGAGTTGGATGGGGTACAGTGTGTGTGTGAGGGAGGTTGGGGAGTTGGATGGGGTACAGTGTGTGTGTGAGAGAGGGTGGGGAGTTGGATGGGGTACAGTGTGTGTGTGTGAGAGGGTGGGGAGTTGGATGGGGTACAGTGTGTGTGTGAGAGAGGGTGGGGAGTTGGATGGGGTACAGTGTGTGTGTGAGAGAGGGTGGGGAGTTGGATGGGGTACAGTGTGTGTGTGTGTAAGGGTGGGGAGTTGGATGGGGTACAGTGTGTGTTTGAGAGGGTGGGGAGTTGGATGGGGTACAGTGTGTGTGTGTGAGAGGGTAGGGAGTTGGATGGGGTACAGTGTGTGTGTGCGAGGGTGGTGAGTTGGATGGGGTACAGTGTGTGTGTGAGAGGGTGGGGAGTTGGATGGTGTACAGTGTGTGTGTGAGAGAGGTTGGGGAGTTGGATGGGGTACAGTGTGTGTGAGAGGGTGGGGAGTTGGATGGGGTACAGTGTGTGTGAGAGGGTGGGGAGTTGGATGGGGTACAGTGTGTGTGTGTGAGAGGGTGCGGAGTTGGATGGGGTACAGTGTGTGTGTGTGAGAGGGTGGGGAGTTGGATGGGGTACAGTGTGTGTTTGAGAGGGTGGGGAGTTGGATGGGGTACAGTGTGTGTGAGAGAGGGTGGGGTGTTGGATGGGGTACAGTGTGTGTGTGAGAGGGTGGGGAGTTGGATCGGTACAGTGTGTGTGTGAGAGGGTGGGGAGTTGGTTGGGTTACAGTGTGTGTGTGTGTGAGGGGGTGGGGAATTGGATGGGGTACAGTGTGTGTGAGAGAGGGTGGGGAGTTGGATGGGGTATAGTGTGTGTGAGAGAGGGTGGGGTGTTGGATGGGGTACAGTGTGTGTGTGAGGGGGTGGGTAGTTGGATGGGGTACAGTGTTTGTGTGAGAGGGTGGGGAGTTGGATGGGTTACATTGTGTGTGTGTGTGAGGGGGTGGGGAGTTGGATGGGGTACAGTGCGTTTGTGTGAGAGGGTGGGGTATTGGATGGGGTACAATGTGTGTGAGAGAGGGTGGGGAGTTGGATGGGGTACAGTGCGTGTGTGTGAGAGGGTGGGGTGTTGGATGGGGTACAGTGTGTGTGTGAGGGGGTGGGGATTTGGATGGGGTACAGTGTGTGTGTGAGAGGGTGGGGAGTTGGATGGGTTACAGTGTGTGTGTGTGTGAGGGGGTGGGGAGTTGGATGGGGTACAGTGTGTATGAGAGAGGGTGGGGTGTTGGATGGGGTACAGTGTGTGTGTGAGGGGGTGGGGAGTTGGATGGGGCACAGTGTGTGTGTGATAGGGTGGGGAGTTAGATGGGGTACAGTGTGTGTGAGAGAGGGTGGGGTGTTGGATGTGGTACAGTGTGTGTGTGAGAGGGTGGGGAGTTGGATGGGGTAGTGTGTGTGTGTGAGAGGGTGTGGAGTTGGATGGGGTACAGTGTGTGTGAGAGAGGGTGGGGAGTTGAATGGTGTACAGTGTGTCTGTGAGGGTGGTTGGGGAGTTGGACGGGCTACAATGTGTGTATGTGAGAGGGTGGGGAGTTGGATGGGGTACAGTGTGTGTACGTGAGAGGGTGGGGAGTTGGATGGGGTACGGTGCGTGTGTGCGAGAGGGTGGGGAGTTGGATGGGGTACAGTGTGTGTGTGAGAGGGTGGGGAGTTAGATGGGGTACAGTGTGTGTGTGTGAGAGGGTGGGGAGTTGGATGGGAAACAGTGTGTGTGTGAGAGGGTGGGGAGTTGGATGGGGTAGAGTGTGTGTGTGAGAGGGTGTGGAGTTGGATGGGGTACAGTGTGTGTGAGAGAGGGTGGGGAGTTGGATGGTGTACAGTGTGTCTGTGAGGGTGGTTGGGGAGTTGGATGGGGTACAGTGTGTGTATGTGAGAGGGTGGGGAGTTGGATCGGGTACAGTGTGTGTATGTGAGAGGGTGGTGAGTTGGATGGAGTACAGTGTGTGTGTGAGGGAGGTTGGGGAGTTGGATGGGGTACAGTGTGTGTGTGTGAGAGGGTGGGGAGTTGGATGGGAAACAGTGTGTGTGTGAGAGGGTGGGGAGTTGGATGGTGTACAGTGTGTGTGTGAGGGAGGTTGGGGAGTTGGATGGGGTACAGTGTGTGTGTGTGTGAGAGGGTAGGGAGTTGGATGGGGTACAGTGTGTGTGTGCGAGGGTGGTGAGTTGGATGGGGTACAGTGTGTGTGTGAGAGGGTGGGGAGTTGGATGGTGTACAGTGTGTGTGTGAGAGAGGTTGGGGAGTTGGATGGGGTACAGTGTGTGTGAGAGGGTGGGGAGTTGGATGGGGTACAGTTTGTGTGTGTGAGAGGGTGGGGATTTGGATGGGGTACAGTGTGTGTGTGTGAGAGCGTGGGGAGTTGGATGTGTTACAGTGTGTGTGTGTGAGAGGGTGGGGATTTGGATGGGGTACAGTGTGTGTGTGTGAGAGCGTGGGGAGTTGGATGGGGTACAGTGTGTGTGTGTGAGAGGGTGGGGAGTTGGATGGGGTACAGTGTGTGTGTGTGAGAGGGTGGGGAGTTGGATGGGTTACAGTGTGTGTGTGTGTGAGGGGGTAGGGAGTTGGATGGGGTACAGTGTGTGTGAGAGAGGGTGGGGTGTTGGATGGGGTACAGTGTGTGTGAGAGAGGGTGGGGTGTTGGATGGGGTACAGTGTGTTTGTGAGGGGGTGGGGAGTTGGATGGGGTACAGTGTGTGTGTGAGAGGGTGGGGAGTTGGATGGGTTACAGTGTGTGTGTGTGTGAGGGGGTGGGGAGTTGAATGGGGTACAGTGTGTGAGAGAGTGGGTGGGGTGTTGGATGGGGTACAGTGTGTGTGTGAGAGGGTGGGGAGTTAGATGGGGTACAGTGTGTGTGAGAGAGGGTGGGGTGTTGGATGTGGTACAGTGTGTGTGTGAGAGGGTGGGGAGTTGGATGGGGTAGTGTGTGTGTGTGAGAGGGTGGGGAGTTGGATGGGTTACAGTGTGTGTGAGAGAGGGTGGGGAGTTGGATGGTGTACAGTGTGTGTGTGAGAGAGGGTGGGGAGTTGGATGGGGTACAGTGTGTGTATGTGAGAGGGTGGGGAGTTGGATGGGGTACAGTGTGTGTATGTGAGAGGGTGGGGAGTTGGATGGGGTACGGTGCGTGTGTGTGAGAGGGTGGTGAGTTGGATGGGGTACAGTGTGTGTGTGAGAGGGTGGGTAGTTAGATCGGGTAAAGTGTGTGTGTGTGAGAGGGTGTGGAGTTGGATGGGAAACAGTGTGTGTATGTGAGAGGGTGGGGAGTTGGATGGGGTACAGTGTGTGTATGTGAGATGGTGGTGAGTTGGATGGGGTACAGTGTGTGTGTGAGGGAGGTTGGGGAGTTGGATGGGGTATAGTGTGTGTGAGAGGGTGGGGAGTTGGATGGGGTACAGTGTGTGTGTGTGAGAGGGTGGGGAGTTGGATGGGAAACAGTGTGTGTGTGAGATGGTGGGGAGTTGGATGGTGTACAGTGTGTGTGTGAGGGAGGTTGGGGAGTTGGATGGGGTACAGTGTGTGTGTGTGAGAGGGTGGGGAGTTGGATGGGATACAGTCTGTGTGTGTGAGAGGGTGGGGAGTTGGATGGGATACAGTGTGTGTGTGCGAGGGTGGTGAGTTGGATGGGGTACAGTGTGTGTGTGAGAGGGTGGGGAGTTGGATGGGGTACAGTGTGTGTGAGAGGGTGGGGAGTTGGATGGGGTACAGTGTGTGTGTGTGAGAGGGTGGGGATTTGGATGGGTTACTGTGTGTGTGAGAGAGCGTGGGGAGTTGGATGGGGTACAGTGTGTGTGTGTGAGAGGGTGGGGAGTTGGATGGGGTACAGTGTGTGTGTGTGAGAGGGTGGGGAGTTGGATGGGGTACAGTGTGTGTGTATGAGAGGGTGGGGAGTTGGATGGGGTACAGTGTGTGTGTGTGAGAGGGTGGGGAGTTGGATGGGAAACAGTGTGTGTGTGAGATGGTGGGGAGTTGGATGGTGTACAGTGTGTGTGTGAGGGAGGTTGGGGAGTTGGATGGGGTACAGTGTGTGTGTGTGAGAGGGTGGGGAGTTGGATGGGATACAGTGTGTGTGTGCGAGGGTGGTGAGTTGGATGGGGTACAGTGTGTGTGTGAGAGGGTGGGGAGTTGGATGGGGTACAGTGTGTGTGAGAGGGTGGGGAGTTGGATGGGGTACAGTGTGTGTGTGTGAGAGGGTGGGGATTTGGATGGGTTACTGTGTGTGTGAGAGAGCGTGGGGAGTTGGATGGGGTACAGTGTGTGTGTGTGAGAGGGTGGGGAGTTGGATGGGGTACAGTGTGTGTGTGTGAGAGGGTGGGGAGTTGGATGGGGTACAGTGTGTGTGTATGAGAGGGTGGGGAGTTGGATGGGGTACAGTGTGTGTGTGTGAGAGGGTGGGGAGTTGGATGGGGTACAGTGTGTGTGTGTGAGAGGGTGGGGAGTTGGATGGGGTACAGTGTGTGTGTGTGAGAGGGTGGGGAGTTGGATGGGGTACAGTGTGTGTGTGTGAGAGGGTGGGGATTTGGATGGGGTACAGTGTGTGTGTGAGAGAGGTTGGGGAGTTGGATGGGGCACAGTGTGTGTGTGTGAGAGCATGGGGTGTTGGATGGGTTACAGTGTGTGTGAGAGGGTGAGGAGTTGGATGGGGTACAGTGTGTGTGTGTGAGAGGGTGGGGAGTTGGATGGGGTACAGTGTGTGTGTGTGAGAGGGTGGGGAGTTGGATGGGGTACACTGTGCGTGTGTGTGAGAGGGTGGGGAGTTGGATGGGGTACAGTGTGTGTGTGTGAGAGGGTGGGGAGTTGGATGGGGCACAGTGTGTGTGTGTGAGAGGGTGGGGAGTTGGATGGGGTACAGTGAATCTGTTGGAGGGGGCAGGCTGGAGGTCAATTGTACGCTTGACCTGTCCCGAACCCTTCCCCGCCCCCAACGTAAAATCTGATGTATCTTTTTCGATTCCAGTTCTCTTGAGTCGCTCCCTGATTTTCCGCACGGCTGAAGACGAGAGCAGTTATGTTGAGCTTATTCCCCTCTCTCTAAGCTCCCCGCTCTCTCCTCCTTGACCCTGTGCCTTTCCGCGGCCTCGGAGGCCAATCGATCGTACCACCTCTTCTCCTACGTCACCAGCGCCGCCAGCCCCCTCTTGCTCAGGTATAACCCGGCCGACTCCAGCCTGACCTTCTCCGTCAACGACTCGCTGGTCAGCTTCCTGGTCCCGCCGATGAATTCTGTGCTGAGGCACATCTGCTTGACCTGGCGCTCCAAGCCCGGCACCGCCACCCTGTACATCGATGGACACCGGACCCTTCAGAAGATCCTCAGCCAGGATGGCAGTGTCGCGCCGGGGGGTCACTTCATCCTGGGGTAGAATAACATCCCCCCCGGCTTTTCTCCCGTCCTTCGTTTCAACGGAGAGCTGACTGATGTGTTCCTGCACAGCTCAGTGCTGTCGGCAGTCGACATCAAGGCACTCAGCGGGGGTTGCCGCACATCTGGGGGGAACATCATCAGTTGGCCGGAAGGGCACTCTAAAGTGATTGACAAATTCTCTAAAGTGGATGTTGTACTTAACCCTGACTGCACCTTTCCTGCGAATTAGGCACGTTGAAGGGATTATTAATACTTGGTCTCTCTCTCTCTCTCCCTCTCTCACCCTCTCCCTCTCTCCGCTTTAATCCTGCGAGATTTCTCAAGCTCATGTACCATTTGTCCCGTACGATGGAACTGCGGAGTTCCCTGTCTGACCAGTCAATAAAACCAGCATCGAAAGTTAGGGTGCGTTGTCTGTTTCTGTTGCTCAGTGTGTGTCCGCCAACTCTTGAGGCCCCTGTAGGGAATCAGTCGCACACTCACACACACACACACACACACACGTTCACACACTTACACGCACCTTCACACACTTACTCTCACATACGCACACGCACACACACACACACACACACACGTTCACACACAGACACAGACACACACTCACTTATATACACACACTCTCACACTCACACACAGGGACACGTACACAGACATACACACACACTTACGCACACTCACACGGATACATACACACACTCACTTTCACACACACACACACACACTCTCACAAACACAGACAGACACACACACACACTCATGCTATCAAACACACACAGACACACACAGTCACACAACCACACACGCAAATATACACACTCAGATATGCACTCACACAAACACACACACACACACACACACACACACACGTACTCTCAAATACACAAAGACACACACACTCACATCAAACACACACTCAGATATGCACTCACACACACATACTTACACACTTACACACACACAAATACACATACACTCACACACACTCTCTAAAAACTTACTCATACATACTCACCTTCACACACTTACTCACACATACGCACACACGCACACACACACACACACACGTTCACACACAGACACAGACACACACTCACTTATATACACACACTCTCACACTCACACACAGGGACACGTACACAGACATACACACACACTTACGCACACTCACACAGATACATACACACACTCACTTTCACACACACACACACACTCACAAACACAGACAGACACACACACACACTCATGCTATCAAACACACACAGACACACACACACACACACAACCACACACGCAAATATACACACTCAGATATGCACTCACACACACACAAACACACACACACACACACACACACACACTTACACACACACACACTCTCACAAACACAGACAGACACACACACACACTCATGCTATCAAACACACACAGACACACACACTCACACAACCACACACGCAAATATACACACTCAGATATGCACTCACACATGCACAAACACACACACACGCGCGCACACACACACACTTACACTTACACACACACACTTACACTTACACACACACACACACACGTACTCTCAAATACACAAAGACACACACACTCACGTCAAACACACACTCAGATATGCACTCACACACACATACTTACACACTTACACACACACAAATACACATACACTCACACACACTCTCTAAAAACTTTCTCACACATACTCACCTACACACACGTACACACGCATACACTCCCAAACACTCACACAGACACATACACACACCCACGCACACACACAAATACACACACTCACAGACAAATACACACACAATAATTACAAACACTCAGATACGTAACCGCACACACACACACACACACACACACACACACATACTCTCACACTTGCACACATAAGCACTCACAAACACACACTCACACAAATGCACACACACAAGACATACACACAGCCGGGACAGGGAGGGTGGTAGGGGCTGGAGGAGGTTACAGAGATAGGGAGGGGTGTAGGGGGCTGGAGGAGGTTACAGAGATAGGGAGGGGTGTAGGGGGCTGGAGGAGGTTACAGAGATAGGGAGGGTTGTAGGGGGCTGGAGGAGGTTACAGAGATAGGGAGGGGTGTAGGGGCTGGAGGAGGTTACAGAGATAGGGAGGGTTGTAGGGGCTGGAGGAGGTTACAGAGATAGGGAGGGTTGTAGGGGCTGGAGGAGGTTACAGAGATAGGGAGGTTTGTAGGGGGCTGGAGGAGGTTACAGAGATAGGGAGGTTTGTAGGGGGCTGGAGGAGGTTACAGAGATAGGGAGGGGTGTAGGGGCTGGAGGAGGTTACAGAGATAGGGAGGGTTGTAGGGGCTGGAGGAGGTTACAGAGATAAGGAGGGTTGTAGGGGGCTGGAGGAGGTTACAGAGATAGGGAGGGGTGTAGGGGACTGGAGGAGGTCACAGAGATAGGGAGTGGGGGAGTGAGGGCCATGGAGGGGATTTGAAACCGAGGGTGAGAATTTGAAAATGGAGGGGTTGCTGGGGACCGGGAGCCCGTGTTGGGGTCAGCGAGCGGAGGGTGGGTGACGGGTGAAGGGGACTCGGTGCGAGTTCGGACACGGTGTGTGGGGGGGGGCAGCAGCGGAGTTTGGGACGAGCTGAGGTTTATGGAGAGTCCAACGACGGAGGGCAGCAAGGAGCCCGTTGGAATAGCCGAGTCCAAAGGGGAACGGATGCACAGGCGAGGGCTTCTGCAGCTGATGAGCTGAGATGGGGGGGGGGGGGGGGGTGGTGGGGCTGAGGCAGGTGATGTTACAGCGGTGGGAATTGGCGACGTTCGCGATGGGGTGCGATGGGATACTCCCCACTTGCCTGGATGAGTGGGGGTCCCACGACACTCAAGAAGTTCGACACCGTCCGGGACAAAGCAGCCCCCCCGCTGTTAGAACCACATCTCTCAAAGAGTGTATTTTTTGCAAGGAATCACCTGACCGGTATGGCGCCTGAGAATAAATTATTGTTCGTCTTGAACTGCAACGCCCTTTAATCAATGTAAATTTTGAACCTGTGATTTTCACATTCAGCCTTGTTAGTCCACAAACTGAGGAAGGGAGGCTACACTAATGCATTCCTTCTCTCTCTCTGCCTTGTCTACAATTGCGTGTAGCTGTCAACCAGTAGCCAGCGAACCCTGTGTTGTGACCGATGCAGCTGGTGTAGTGGAGTTACTCAAAAATCCCGGAGGGAAACTTTCAAAAAATTATAGGTTATGACAGTTGTTTCGAGTGTTATGTTTGAGGTGCGACTCTACATCCAGGAATCAGGCTACCAGTTCTCGAGGCCTTATATTAAACTCATGTAACCGTGTTATTAATGTACAAATATACATACAATATAATGTGCAAATATACACATGGCCACATGTTACGACTATCGGAACTTCAGACAAGCTCCCAAACTAATCTCCTTTAAGGCAACGGCAACCCGTAGACTTGACCAGACACCAGGCACAGCACTTTCACCGTACAAGTTCAAAATGAGACTCCTTCCACTTTGGTTCCTGTGGAGCCGGTTGGAGGCTACAGTGTGAGTGTTTCTGAGATTGAGTGTGCGTTTGTGTGAATGTGTGTGTGTGTGAGTGTGAGTGTGTGTGTGTGTGTGACTAAGCGTGTGTATGTGTGTGTGTGTAGTGTGTGTGATTGCGTGTGAATGTGTGTGAGTCAGTGTGTGAATGTGTGTGATTATGTGTGAGTGTGGGTTTCTGACAGTGAGTGTGTGCTTGTGTGTGTGTGTGCAATTGTGTGTGAATGTGTGAGGGTGTGTGAGTAAGTGTGTGAATAGGTGTGTGTGATTGTGTGTGAATGTGTGTGTACGCGTGTGTGTTTCTGAGAGTGTGTGTTTGTGTGTGATTGTGTGTGAATGTGTGTGTATGCGTGTGTGTTTCTGAGTGTGTGTGTTTGTGTGTGATTGTGTGTGAATGTGTGTGTGTGAGTAAGTGTGTGAGGGTGTGTGTGTTTCTGAGAGTGAGTGTGTGACTGTGTGTGAATGTGTGTGAGTCAGTGTGTGAATGTGTGTGATTATGTGTGAGTGTGGGTTTCTGACAGTGAGTGTGTGCTTGTGTGTGTGTGTGCAATTGTGTGTGAATGTGTGAGGGTGTGTGAGTAAGTGTGTGAATAGGTGTGTGTGATTGTGTGTGAATGTGTGTGTACGCGTGTGTGTTTCTGAGAGTGTGTGTTTGTGTGTGATTGTGTGTGAATGTGTGTGTATGCGTGTGTGTTTCTGAGTGTGTGTGTTTGTGTGTGATTGTGTGTGAATGTGTGTGTGTGAGTAAGTGTGTGAGGGTGTGTGTAAGTGTGTGAGGGTGTGTGTGTGAGTAAGTGTGTGAATGTGTATGTGTGTATGAGTATGTGAGTGCATGTGAGTAAGTGTGTGAACATGTGTGTGTACATGTGTGAGTGTGGGTGTGAGCTCTCACACACACACACTTACACACACTCACACACACTCACATACACACACACACACACTCACATACACACACACACACACTCACATACACACACAATTATACACACTCACATACACACACACACTTATATACACTCACATACACACACACACTTATACACACTCACATACACACACACTCACACACACTTATACACACACATACACACTTACACACACTCACATACATACTCACACACACACTTAAACACACACTTACACACCCTCACATACACACTCACATACACCCTCACACTCACTCACATACACACTCACACACACTCACATACACACTCACACACACTCACATAAACACTCAAATACACACACACTCACATACATACACACTCATACACTCACACACTCGCATACACATTCACACACACTCACTCACACACACTAACATACACACACACACTCTCATACACACTTTCACACACTCACTCACATACACACTTTCACACACACTCACATACACACTTTCACACACTCACACACTCGCATACACATTCACACACACTCACATACATACACACACACTCACTCTCACACACTCACATACACATACACTCACACACACTAACATACACACACTCACATACACATACACTCACACACACATACACACTCACACTCAAACACACACACTCACACACACACTCACATACACACTTACACACACACTTTCACACACTCACACACACATAAACACTCACAAACACTCACACACACTTACACACATACTTTCTCACACACATACTTTCACACACACACACACACTCACATACGCTTTCACACACACATACACACTTACACACTCATACACACTCATACACACACACACAGTCACACACTCACACATACACACTCACATAAACACTCACAAACACTCACACACATACACTCACATACACACACACTTTCACACACACTCACATACACACTTACACACCCTCACTCACTCACACACACTCACACACAATCACATACACACACACTCACATACACACACACTCACATACACACTCACACACACCCAATACACATACACTCACACACACACACACTCACATACACACTCTCACACACACTCACATACACCTACACTAACACACACTCACACAAACACACACTCACATACATACACTCAGACAAACTCACACACACACTCACTCACACACACCCACTCTCTCACACTCACACATACTCACATACACATACACTCACACACACACACATACACTAACATACACACACACACTCACATACACACACACACTCACACACATATACACTCACACACATATACACTCACACACATACACACTCACACACATACACACTCACACACATACACACTCACACACATACACACTCACACACATACACAC
>NW_027598619.1:32500-40251 GCF_964194155.1 Cetorhinus maximus
CTGTGTCTCTCTGCTTTCTCCCCTCTCTGTCTCTCTCTCCAAACCCATCTCTCACTGTGTCTCCCTGCTTTCTCCCCTCTCTCTATGTCTCTCCCTCTCTCCAAAACCATCTCTCATGTGTCTCACAGCTTTCTCTCCTCTCTCTCTGTCTCTCTCCTTCACTCCAAACCCATCTATCACTGTGTCTCTCTGCTTTCACCCCTCTCTCTCTGACTCTCTCCCTCTCTTCTAACCCATCTCTCACTGTGTCTCTCTGCTTTTCCCCTATCTCTCTGTCCCTCTCCCTCTCTCCAAACCCATCTTTCACTGTGTCTCTCTACTTTCACCACATTCTCTGTCCGTCCGCCTCTCCCCAAACACATCTCTCACTGTGTCTCTGTGCTTTCTCCCCTCTCTCTGTCTCTCTCCCTCTCTCCAAACCCATCTCTCACTGTGTCTCTCTGCTTTCTCACCTCTCTCTCTGTCCCTCTCCCTCTCTCCAAACCCATCTCTCACTGTTTCTTTCTGCTTTCTCCCCTCTCTCTCTGTCTCTCTCCCTCTTTCCAAACCCATCTCTCACTGTGTCTCTCTGCTTTCTACCCTATCTCTCTGTCTCTCTCCCTGTCTCCAAACCCGTCTCTCACACTGTCTCTCTTCTTTTTCCTCTCTCTCTCTGTCCCTCTCCCTCTCTCCAAACCCATCTCTCACTGTGTCTCTCTGCTTTCTCCCCACTCTCTCTGTCCCTCTCCCTCTCACCAAGTCCATCTCTCACTGTGTCTCTCTGCTTTCTCCCCTCTCTCTCTGTCCCTCTCCCTCTCTCCAAACCCATCTCTCCCTGTGTCTCTCTGCTTTCTCCCCTCTCTCTCTGTCCCTCTCCCTCTCTCCAAACCCATCTCTCCCTGTGTCTCTCTGCTATCACCCCTCTCTATCTGTCTCTCTCCCTCTCTCTTCAAACGCATCTCTCACTGTGTCTCTCTGCTTTCTCCCCTCTCTCTCTGTCTCTCTCCCTCTCTCCAAACCCATCTCTCACTGTGTCTCTCTGCTTTCTCCCCTCTCTCTCTGTCTCTCAATCTCTCCAAAACCATCTCTCATGTGTCTCACTGCTTTCTCTCCTCTCTCACTGTCCCTCTCCGTCTCTCCAAACCCATCTCTCACTGTCTCTCTGCTTTCTTCCTCTCTCACTGTCCCTCTCCGTCTCTCCAAACCCATCTCTCACTGTCTCTCTGCTTTCTTCCTCTCTCACTGTCCCTCTCCCTCTCTGCAAACCCATCTCTCACTGTGTCTCTCTGTTTTCTGCCATCTCTCTCTCTGTCTCTTTCTCTGCAAACCCATCTCTCACTGTGTCTCTCTGCTTTCTCTCCTCTCTCTCTGTCCCTCTCCCTCTCTGCAAACCCATCTCTCACTGTGTCTCTCTGCTTTCTCCCCTCTCTCTCTGTCTCTCTCTCTCTCTCCAAACCCATCTCTCACTGTGTCTCTCTGCTTTCTCCATACTATCTCTGTTCCTCTCCCTCTCTCCAAAGCCATCTCTCATTGTGTCTCCCTGCATTCTTCCCTCTCTCTCTGTCCCTCTCTCTCTCTCTTTAAACCCATCTCTCACTCTGTCTCTCAGCTTTCTCCCCTCTTTCTCTGTCCCTCTTCTCTCTCCAAACCCATCTCTCACTGTGTCTCTCTGCTTTATCCCCTCTCTCTCTGTCTCTTTCCCTCTCTCCAAAACCATCTCTCACTGAGTCTCTCTGCTTTCTCTCCTCTCTCTCTGTCTCTCTCTCTTCAAACCCATCTCTCACTGTGTCTCTCTGCTTTCACCCCTCTCTCTCTGCCCCTCTTCTCTCTCCAAACCCATCTCTCACTGTGCCTCTCTGCTTTCACCACTCTCTCTCTGTCCCTCTTCTCTCTCCAAACACATCTATCACTGTGTCTCTCTGCTTTCTCTCCTCTCTCTCTGTCTCTCTCCCTCTCATCAAACCCAACTCTCACTGTGTCTCTCTGCTTTCTCCCCTCTCTCTGTCTCTTTCCCTCTCTCCAAACCCATCTCTCCCTGTGTCTCTCTGCTTTCTCCCCACTCTCTCTGTCCCTCTCCCTCTCTCGAAACCCATCTCTCACTGTGTCTCTCTGCTTTTTCCCCTCTCTGTCTGTCCCTCTCCCTCTCTCCAAACCCATCTCTCACTGTGTCTCTCTGCTTTCTCCCTCTCTGCAAACCCATCTCTAAGCGTGTCTCTCTGCTTTCTCCCCTCTCTCTCTGTCCCTCTCCCTCTATTCAATTCCATCTCTCACTGTGTCTCTCTGCTTTCTCCCCTCTCTCTCTGTCTCTCTCCCTCTCTCCAAACCCGTCTCTCACACTGTCTCTCTGCTTTTTCCTCTCTCTCTCTGTCACTCTCCCCCTCTCCAAACCCATCTCTCACTGTGTCTCTCTGCTTTCTCCCCCCTCTCTCTCCCTCTCTCCAAACCCACCTCTCGCTGTGTCTCTCTGCTTTCTCCCCACTCTCTCTGTCTCTCTCCCTCTCACCAAATCCATCTCTCACTGTGTCTGTCTGCTTTCTCTCCTATCTCTCTGTCTCTCTCCCTCTCTTCATACCCATCTCTCAGTGTTTCTCTCCTCTTTCTCCCCACTGTCTCTGTCCCTCTCCCTCTCTCCAAACCCATCTCTCCCTGTGTCTCTCTGCTTTCTCCCCTCTCTCTCTGTCCCTCTCCCTCTCTCCAAACCCATCTCTCACTGTGTCTCTCTGCTTTTTACTCTCTCTGTCTGTCCCTCTTCCTCTCTCCCAACCCATCTCTAACTGTGTCTCTCTGCTTTCTCCCCTCTCTCTCTGTCCCTCTCCCTCTATTCAAACCCATCTCTCACTGTTTCTCTATGCTTCCATCCCTCTCTATCTGTCTCTGTCCCTCTTTCTTCAATCCCATCTCTCACTGTGTCTCTCTGCTTTCTCCCCTCTCTCTCTGTCTCTCTCCCTCTCTCCAAACCCATCTCTAACTGTGTTTCTCTGCTTTCTCCCCTCTCTCTCTGAACCACCACCTCTCTCTTCAAACCCATCTCTCACTGTGTCTCTCTGCTTTCTCCCCTCTCTCTCTGTCCCTCTCCCTCTCTCCAAAACCATCTCTCACTGTGTCTCACTGCATTCTCCGCTCTCTCTCTGTCCCTCTCCCTCTCTCCAAACCCATCTCTCACTGTGTCTCTCTGCTTTCTCCCCTCTCTCCCTGTCTCTCCCTCTCTCCAAAACCATCTCTCATGTGTCTCACTGCTTTCTCCCCACTCTCTCTGTCCCTCTCCCTCTCGCCAAACCCATCTCTCACTGTGTCTCTCTGCTTTCTCCCCTCTCTCTCTGTCCCTCTCCCTCTATTCAATCCCATCTCTCACTGTGTCTCTCTGCTTTCTCCCCTCTCTCTCTGAACCACCACCTCTCTCTTCAAACCCATCTCTCACTGTGTCTCTCTGCTTTCTCCCCTCTCTCTCTGTCCCTCTCCCTCTCTCCAAAACCATCTCCCACTGTGTCTCACTGCATTCTCCGCTCTCTCTCTGTCCCTCTCCCTCTCTCCAAACCCATCTCTCACTATGTCTCTCTGCTTTCCCCCCTCTCTCCCTGTCTCTCCCTCTCTCCAAAACCATCTCTCATGTGTCTCACTGCTTTCTCCCCACTCTCTCTGTCCCTCTCCCTCTCTCCAAACCCATCTCTCACTGTGTCTCTCTGCTTTCTCCCCTCTCTCTCTGTCTCTCTCCCTCTTTCCACACCCATCTCTCACTGTGTCTTTCTGCTTTCTCCCCTATCTCTCTGTCTCTCTCCCTGTCTCCAAACCCGTCTCTCACACTGTCTCTCTGCTTTTTCCTCTCTCTCTCTGTCCCTCTCCCTCTCTCCAAACCCATCTCTCACTGTGTCTCCCTGCTTTCTCCCCTCTCTCTATGTCTCTCCCTCTTTCCAAAACCATCTCTCATGTGTCTCACTGCTTTCTCTCCTCTCTCTCTGTCTCTCTCCTTCACTCCAAACCCATCTATCACTGTGTCTCTCTGCTTTCACCCCTCTCTCTCTGACTCTCTCCCTCTCTTCTAACCCATCTCTCGCTGTGTCTCGCTGCTTTCTGCCCTCTCTCTCTGTCCCTCTCCCTCTCTCCAAACCCATCTCTCACTGTGTCTCTCTGCTTCCACCACATTCTCTGTCCGTCCGCCTCTCCCCAAACCCATCTCTCACTGTGTCTCTCTACTTTCTCCCCTCTCTCTGTCTCTCTCCCTCTCTCCAAACCCATCTGTCACTGTGTCTCTCTGCTTTCTCCCCTCTCTCTGTCTCTCTCCCTCTCTCCAAACCCATCTCTCACTGTGTCTCGCTGCTTTCTGCCGTCTCTCTCTGTCCCTCTCCCTCTCTCCGATCCCATCTTTCACTGTGTCTCTCTGCTTTTCCCCTCTCTCTCTGTCCATCTCCCTCTCTCCAAACCCATCTCTCACTGTGTCTCTCTACTTTCAACACATTCTCTGTTCGTCCGCCTCTCCCCAAACACATCTCTCACTTTGTCTCTCTGCTTTCCCCCCTCTTTCTCTGTCTCTCTCCTTCTCTCCAAACCCATCTCTCACTCTGTCTCTCTGCATTCTCTCTCCTCTCTCTGTCCCTCTCCTTCTCTCCAAAAGCATCTCTCACTGTGTCTCACTGCATTCTCTGCTCTCTCTCTGTCCCTCTCCCTCTCTCCAAACCCATCGCTCACTGTATCTCTCTGCTATTCTCCCCTCTCTCTCTGAACCACCACCTCTCTCTTCAAACCCATCTCTCACTGTGTCTCTCTGCTTTCTCTCCTCTCTCTCTGTCCCTCTCCCTCTCTGCAAACCCATCTCTCACTGTGTCTCTCTGCTTTCTCACCTCTCTCTATGTTGCTCCCCTTCTCTCAAAAGCCATGTCTCACTGTGTCTCTCTGCTTTCTCTGCTCTCTCTCTGTCACTCTCTCTCTCCAAACCCATCTCTCACTGTGTCTCTCTGCTTTCTCCCCTTCTGTCTGTCACTCACCCTCTCTCCAAACCCATCTCTGACTATATCACTCTGCTTTCAACCCTCTCTCTCTGACCCTCTCCCTCTTTACAAACCCATCTCTCACTGTGTCTCTCTGCTTTCTCCCCTCTCTCTCTGTCCCTCTCTGTCTCTCTTTAAACCCATCTCTCACTGTGTCTCTCTGCTTTTTCCCCTCTCTGCCTGTCCCTCTCCCTCTCTCCAAACCCATCTTTCACTGTGTCTCTCTGCTTTCCCCCCTCTCTCTCTGTCTCTCCCTCTCTCCAAAACCATCTCTCATGTGTCTCACTGCTTTCTCTCCTCTCTCACTGTCCCTCTCCGTCTCTCCAAACCCATCTCTCACTGTCTCTCTGCTTTGTCGCCTCTCTCTCTGTGTCTCTCCCTCTCATCAAACCCAACTCTCACTGTGTCTCTCTGCTTTCTCTCCTCTCTCTCTGTCCCTCTCCCTCTCTGCAAACCCATCTCTCACTGTGTCTCTCTGCTTTCTCTCCTCTCTCTGTGTCTCTTTCTCTGCAAACCCATCTCTCACTGTGTCTCTCTGCTATCTCTCCTCTCTCTCTGTCCCTCTCCCTCTCTCCAAACCCATCTCTCACTGTGTCTCTCTGCTTTCTCCTCTCTCTCTCTGTCTCTCTCTCTCTCTCCAAACCCATCTCTCACTGTGTCTCTCTGCTTTCTCCCCTCTATTTCTGTCCCTCTCCCTCTCTCCAAAACCATCTCTCACTGTGTCTCCCTGCTTTCTTCCCTCTCTCTCTGTCCCTCTCTCTCTCTCTTTAAACCCATCTCTCACTCTGTCTCTCAGCTTTCTCCCCTCTTTCTCTGTCCCTCTTCTCTCTCCAAACTATTCTCTCACTGTGTCTCTCTGCTTTCTCTCCTCTGTCTCTGTCTCTCTCCATCTCATCAAACCCATCTCTCACTGTGTCTCTCTGCTTTCTCCCCTCTCTCTCTGTCTCTTTCCCTCTCTCCAAAACCATCTCTCACTGATTCTCTCTGCTTTCTCGCCTCTCTCTCTGTCTCTCTCTCTTCAAACTCATCTATCACTGTGTCTCTCTGCTTTCACCCCTCTCTCTCTGTCCCTCTTCTCTCTCCAAACCCATCTCTCACTGTGCCTCTCTGCTTTCAACCCTCTCTCTCTGTCCCTCTTCTTTCTCCAAACCCATCTATCACTGTGTCTCTCTGCTTTCTCTCCTCTCTCTCTGTCTCTCTCCCTCTCATCAAACCCAACTCTCACTGTGTCTCTCTGCTTTTTCCCCTCTCTGTCTGTCCCTCTCCCTCTCTCCAAACCCATCTCTCACTGTGTCTCTCTGCTTTCTCCCCTCTCTCTCTGCCCCTCTCCCTCTCTTCAAACCCATCTCTCGCTGTGTCTCTCTGCTTTCTCCCCTCTCTATCTGTCTCTCTCCCTCTCTCTTCAAACGCATCTCTCACTGTGTCTCTCTGCTTTCTCCCCTCTCTCTCTGTCTCTCTCCCTCTCTCCATACCCATCTCTCACTGTGTCTCTCTGCTTTCTCTCCTCTCTCTCTGTCCCTCTCCCTCTCTCCAAAACCATCTCTTACTGTGTCTCACTGCATTCTCTGCTCTCTCTCTGTCCCTCTCCCTCTCTCCAAACCCATCTCTCACTGTGTCTCTCTGCTTTCTCCCCTCTCTCTCTGTCTCTCCCTCTCACCAAAACCATCTCTAATGTGTCTCACTGCTTTCTCTCCTCTCTCACTGTCCCTCTCCGTCTCTCCAAACCCATCTCTCACTGTCTCTCTGCTTTGTCGCCTCTCTCTCTGTGTCTCTCCCTCTCATCAAACCCAACTCTCACTGTGTCTCTCAGCTTTCTCTCCTCTCTCTCTGTCCCTCTCCCTCTCTGCAAACCCATCTCGAACTGTGTCTCTCTGCTTTCTCTCTGTCTCTTTCTCTGCAAACCCATCTCTCACTGTGTCTCTCTGCTTTCTCTCCTCTCTCTCTGTCCCTCTCCCTCTCTGCAACCCCATCTCTCACTGTGTCTCTCTGCTTTCTCCCCTCTCTCTCTGTCTCTCTCTCTCCAAACCCATCTCTCACTGTGTCTCTCTGCTTTCTCCCCTCTATCGCTGTCCCTCTCCCTCTCTCCAAACCCATCTCTCACTGTGTCTCCCTGCTTTCTTCCCTCTCTCTCTGTCCCTCTCTCTCTCTCTTTAAACCCATCTCTCACTCTGTCTCTCAGCTTTCTCCCCTCTTTCTCTGTCCCTCTTCTCTCTCCAAACTATTCTCTCACTGTGTCTCTCTGCTTTCTCCCTCTCTGCAAACCCATCTCTAAGTGTGTCTCTCTGCTTTCTCCCCTCTCTCTCTGTCCCTCTCCCTCTATTCAATCCCATCTCTCACTGTGTCTCTCTGCTTTCTCCCCTCTCTACCTGTCTCTCTCCCTCTCTATTCAAACCCATCTCTCACTGTGTCTCTCTGCTTTCTCCCCTCTCTCTCTGTCCTTCACCCTCTCTCCAAAACCATCTCTCACTGTGTCTCACTGCATTCTCCGCTCTCTCGCTGTCCCTCTCCCTCTCCCCAAACCCATCTCTCACTGTGTCTCTCTGCTTTCTCCCCTCTCTCCCTGTCTCTCCCTCTCTCCAAAAGCATCTCTCATGTGTCTCACTGCTTTCTCTCCACTCTCTCTGTCTCTCTCCCTCTCTCCAAACCCATCTCTCACTGTGTTTCTCTGCTTTCTCCCCTCTCTCTCTGTCTCCCTCCCTCTCTCCAAACCCATCTCTCACTGTGTCTCTCTGCCTTCTCCCCTATCTCTCTGTCTCTCTCCCTGTCTCCAAACCCGTCTCTCACACTGTC
>NW_027598620.1:0-15000 GCF_964194155.1 Cetorhinus maximus
GAGAGAGAGAGAGAGAGAGAGAGAGAGAGACAGGGAGAGACAGGGAGAGACAGGGAGAGACAAGAAGAGACAGAGAGAGACAGGGAGAGACAGGGAGAGATACAGGGAGAGACAGAGAGAGACAGAGAGAGACAGGGAGAGACAGGGAGAGACAGGGAGAGACAGGGAGAGACAGGGAGAGACAGAGAGAGGCAGAGAGAGAGACAGGGAGATACATAGAGAGAGAGACATAGAGAGAGAGACAGAGAGAGACAGAGAGAGACAGAGAGAGACAGAGAGAGACAGAGAGAGACAGGGACAGACAGGGAGAGACAGGGAGAGACAGGGAGAGACAGGGAGAGACAGAGAGAGAGACAGGGTGAGACAGGGAGAAACAGGGAGAGACAGGGAGAGACAGGGAGAGACAGAGAGAGAGACAGGGAGAGACAGAGAGAGAGACAGAGAGAGAGACAGAGAGAGAGACAGGGAGAGAGACAGGGAGAGAGACAGGGAGAGAGACAGAGAGAGACAGGGAGAGACAGAGAGAGACAGAGAGAGACAGGGAGAGACAGAGAGAGACAGAGAGAGACAGACAGAGACAGGGAGAGACAGGGAGAGACAGGGAGAGACAGGGAGGGACAAAGAGAGACAGAGAGAGACAGGGAGAGACAGAGAAAGACAGAGAGAGACAGAGAGAGACAGGGAGAGACAGGGAGCGGCAGACAGAGAGTGAGCGACAGGGAGAGACAGGGCGAGACAGAGAGAGAGACAGGGAGAGACAAGGAGAGACAGAGAGAGACAGGGAGAGAGAGAGAGAAACAGAGAGAGACAGAGAGTGAGACAGGGAGAGACAGGGTGAGACAGGGTGAGACAGAGAGAGACAGAGAGAGACAGAGAGAGAGACAGAGAGAGAATGAGAGATAGACAGGAAGAGAGAGAGAGAGACAGGGAGAGACAAGGAGAGACAGAGAGAGACAGGGAGAGAAAGGGGAAGACAGAGAGAGACAGGGAGAGATACAGAGAGAGAAACAGAGAGAGAGAGGGAGAGACAGGGAGAGACAGGGAGAGACAGGGAGAGACAGGGAGAGACAGGGAGAGAGACAGAGAGAGAGACAGAGAGAGAGACAGGGAGAGACAGAGAGAGAGACAGAGAGAGAGACAAAGAGAGAGACAGAGAGAGAGACAGAGAGAAACAGGGAGAGAGACAGAGAGAGAGACAGAGAGAGAGAGGGAGAGACAAGGAGAGATAGGGAGAGAGAAAGAGAGAGAGACAGAGTGAGAGACAGGGAGAGACAGGGAGAGACACAGAGAGAGACAGAGAGAGACAGAGAGAGACAGAGAGAGAGACAGGGAGAGACAGGGAGAGACAGGGAGAGACAGGGAGAGACAGGGAGAGACAGAGAGAGAGACAGGGAGAGACAGAGAGAGACAGGGAGAGACAGGGAGAGACAGGGAGAGACAGGGAGAGACAGAGAGTGACAGGGAGAGACAGGGAGAGACCGAGAGAGATAGGGAGAGTCAGGGAGAGATAGAGAGAGACAGGGAGAGACAGGGAGAGACAGGGAGAGATAGGGTGAGACAGGTAGAGACAGAGAGAGACAGGGAGAGAGACAGAGAGAGAAACAGAGAGAGAGACAGAGAGAGAGACAGAGAGAGAGACAGAGAGAGAGACAGAGAGAGAGACAGAGAGAGAAACAGAGAGAGAGACAGAGAGAGACAGAGAGAGACAGGGAGAGACAGGGAGAGACAGAGAAAGAAAGAGAGAGAGACAGGAAGAGAGAGAGAGAGCCAGGGAGAGACAGAGAGAGACAGGGAGAGACTGGAAGAGACAGGGAGAGAGACAGAGAGAGACAGAGAGAGACAGGGAGAGAAAGGGAGAGACAGGGAGAGACAGGGAGAGAGACAGGGAGAGAGACAGGGAGAGAGACAGAGAGAGAGACAGAGAGAGAGACAGAGAGAGACAGACAGGGACAGAGAGAGACAGGGAGAGACAGGGAGAGACAGGGAGAGATACAGAGAGATACAGAGAGAGACAGGGAGAGACAGGGAGAGAAAGGGAGAGACAGGGAGAGACAGGGAGAGACAGGGAGAGACAGGGAGAGAGACAGAGAGAGAGACAGAGAGAGAGACAGAGAGAGAGACAGAGAGAGTCAGGGAGAGAGACAGAGAGAGAGACAGGGAGAGACAGGGAGAGAGAGGGAGAGACAGGGAGAGACAGGGAGAGACAGGGAGAGACAGGGAGAGAGACAGAGAGATAGACAGTGAGAGAGACAGTGAGAGAGACAGTGAGAGAGACAGTGAGAGAGACAGTGAGAGACAGGTAGAGACAGGGAGAGACAGAGAGAGAGACAGAGAGAGAGACAGGGAGAGACAGGGAGAGACAGGGAGACACAGGGAGAGACAGGGAGAGACAGAGAGAGAAAGAGAGAGAGACAGGAAGAGAGAGAGAGAGCCAGGGAGAGACAGGGAGAGACAGAGAGAGACAGAGAGAGACAGGGAGAGACTGGAAGAGACAGGGAGAGAGACAGAGAGAGACAGAGAGAGACAGGGAGAGACAGGGAGAGACAGAGAGAGACAGGGAGAGAGACAGGGAGAGAGACAGAGAGAGAGACAGAGAGACAGAGAGAGAGACAGAGAGAGAGAAAGAGAGAGAGACAGAGAGAGTCAGGGAGAGAGACAGAGAAAGAGACAGAGAGAGAGACAGAGAGAGACTGAGAGAGAGACTGGGAGAGACAGGGAGAGATAGGGAGCGACAGACAGAGAGAGAGAGACAGGGAGAGACAGAGAGAGAGACAGGGAGAGACAAGGAGAGACAGACAGAGACAGAGAGAGACAGGGAGAGACAGCGAGAGACAGCGAGAGACAGAGAGAGACAGGGAGAGACAGGGAGAGACAGGGAGAGACAGGGAGAGACAGGGAGAGACAGAGAAAGAGACAGTGAGTGAGACAGGGAGAGACAGAGAGAGACAGAGAGAGACAGGGAGAGACAGGGAGAGACAGGGAGAGACAGGGAGAGACAGGGAGAGACAGGGAGAGAGACAGAGAGAGAGACAGGGAGAGACAGGGAGAGACAGAGAGAGAGACAGGGAGCGGCAGGGCGAGACAAAGAGAGAGACAGGGAGAGACAAGGAGAGACAGAGAGAGACAGGGAGAGACAGAGAGAAACAGAGAGAGACAGAGAGAGAGACAGGGAGAGACAGGGAGAGACAGGGAGAGACAGGGAGGGACAGGGAGAGACAGGGAGAGACAGGGAGAGACAGGGAGAGACAGGGAGAGACAGGGAGAGACAGAGAGAGAGACAGAGAGAGAAAGAGAGTTGACAGGACGAGAGAGAGAGAGACAGGGAGAGACAAGGAGTGACAGAGAGACAGGGAGAGACTGGAAGAGACAGGGAGAGACAGAGAGAGACAGGGAGAGAGACAGGGAGAGAGACAGAGAGAGAGGCACAGAAAGACAGGGAGATAGAGAAAAAGAGAGACACAGGGAGACACAAGGAGAGACAGGGAGAGACCGAGAGAGACAGAGAGAGACAGGGAGAGAAAGGGGAAGACAGAGAGAGAGAGGGAGAGATACAGAGAGAGAGACAGAGAGAGAGAGGGAGAGACAGGGAGAGACAGGGAGAGACAGGGAGAGAGACAGAGAGAGAGACAGAGAGAGACAGAGAGAGAGACAGAGAGAGAGACAGAGAGAGTGACAGAGAGAGAGACAGAGAGAGAGACAGAGAGAGAGACAGAGAGAGAGACAGAGAGAGACAGGGAGAGAGACAGAGAGAGAGACAGAGAGAGAGAGGGAGAGACAAGGAGAGACAGGGAGAGAGACAGAGAGAGAGACAGAGTGAGAGACAGGGAGAGACAGGGAGAGACAGGGAGAGACACGGAGAGACAGAGAGAGAGACAGAGAGAGAGACAGAGAGAGAGTGAGAGAGAGATAGGGAGAGAGATAGGGAGAGACAGAGAGAGACAGAGAGAGACAGGGAGAGACAGGGAGAGACAGAGAGAGACAGGGAGAGACAGGGAGAGACAGGGAGAGACAGGGAGAGACAGGGAGAGACAGGGAGAGACAGGGAGAGACAGGGATAGACCGAGAGAGACCGAGAGAGACAGGGAGAGACAGGGAGAGATAGAGATAGACAGGGAGAGACAGGGAGAGATAGGGAGAGACAGGTAGAGAAAGAGAGAGACAGGGAGAGAGACAGGGAGAGAGACAGAGAGAGAGACAGAGAGAGAGACAGAGGGAGAGAGAGACAGAGAGAGAGACAGAGAGAGAGACAGAGAGAGAGACAGAGAGAGAGACAGGGAGAGACAGGGAGAGAGAGAGAGAGACAGGGAGAGACAGAGAGAGACACAGAGAGAGACAGGGAGAGACACAGAGAGAGAGACAGAGAAAGAGACAGGGAGAGAGATGGAGAGAGAGAGAGAGAGAGACAGGGAGAGACAGAGAGACAGAGACAGGGAGAGACAAGAAGAGACAGAGAGAGACAGGGAGAGAGACAGGGAGAGACAGAGAGAGACAGAGAGAGGCAGGGAGAAACAGGGAGAGACAGGGAGAGACAGGGAGAGACAGAGAGAGAGACAGGGAGAGACAGAGAGAGAGACAGAGAGAGAGACAGAGAGAGAGACAGGGAGAGAGACAGGGAGAGAGACAGGGAGAGAGACAGAGAGAGACAGGGAGAGACAGAGAGAGACAGAGAGAGACAGAGAGAGACAGGGAGAGACAGAGAGAGACAGAGAGAGACAGAGAGAGACAGGGAGAGACAGGGAGAGACAGGGAGAGACAGGGAGGGACAAAGAGAGACAGAGAGAGACAGGGAGAGACAGAGAAAGACAGAGAGAGACAGAGAGAGACAGGGAGAGACAGGGAGCGGCAGACAGAGAGTGAGCGACAGGGAGAGACAGGGCGAGACAGAGAGAGAGACAGGGAGAGACAAGGAGAGACAGAGAGAGACAGGGAGAGAGAGAGAGAAACAGAGAGAGACAGAGAGTGAGACAGGGAGAGACAGGGAGAGACAGGGTGAGACAGGGTGAGACAGAGAGAGACAGAGAGAGAGACAGAGAGAGAAAGAGAGATAGACAGGAAGAGAGAGAGAGAGACAGGGAGAGACAAGGAGAGACAGAGAGAGACAGGGAGAGAAAGGGGAAGACAGAGAGAGACAGGGAGAGATACAGAGAGAGAAACAGAGAGAGAGAGGGAGAGACAGGGAGAGACAGGGAGAGACAGGGAGAGAGACAGGGAGAGAGACAGAGAGAGAGACAGAGAGAGAGACAGGGAGAGACAGGGAGAGACAGAGAGAGAGACAGAGAGAGAGACAGAGAGAGAGACAGAGAGAAACAGGGAGAGAGACAGAGAGAGAGACAGAGAGAGAGAGGGAGAGACAAGGAGAGATAGGGAGAGAGAAAGAGAGAGAGACAGAGTGAGAGACAGGGAGAGACAGGGAGAGACACAGAGAGAGACAGAGAGAGACAGAGAGAGACAGAGAGAGAGACAGGGAGAGACAGAGAGAGACAGGGAGAGACAGGGAGAGACAGGGAGAGACAGGGAGAGACAGGGAGAGACAGGGAGAGACAGAGAGAGAGACAGGGAGAGACAGAGAGAGACAGGGAGAGACAGGGAGAGACAGGGAGAGACAGAGAGTGACAGGGAGAGACAGGGAGAGACCGAGAGAGATAGGGAGAGTCAGGGAGAGATGGAGAGAGACAGGGAGAGACAGGGAGAGACAGGGAGAGATAGGGTGAGACAGGTAGAGACAGAGAGAGACAGGGAGAGAGACAGAGAGAGAAACAGAGAGAGAGACAGAGAGAGAGACAGAGAGAGAGACAGAGAGAGAAACAGGGAGAGACAGCGAGAGACAGGGAGAGAGAGGGACAGACAGAGAGAGACAGAAAGAGACAGGGAGAGACACAGAGAGAGAGACAGGGAGAGAGAGAGAGAGAGAGAGAGAGAGAGAGAGAGACAGGGAGAGACAGGGAGAGACAGGGAGAGACAGGGAGAGAGACAGAGAGACAGAGACAGGGAGAGACAAGAAGAGACAGAGAGAGACAGGGAGAGACAGGGAGAGACAGAGAGAGGCAGAGAGAGAGACAGGGAGAGACAGGGAGAGACATAGAGAGAGAGACATAGAGAGAGAGACAGAGAGAGACAGAGAGAGACAGAGAGAGACAGAGAGAGACAGGGAGAGACAGGGAGAGACAGGGAGAGAGTCAGGGAGAGAGACAGGGAGAGACAGGGAGAGACAGGGAGAGACAGGGAGAGACAGAGAGAGAGACAGGGTGAGACAGGGAGAGACAGAGAGAGACAGAGAGAGACAGAGAGAGACAGAGAGAGACAGGGAGAGACAGGGAGAGATACAAAGAGAGACAGAGAGAGAGACAGGGAGAGAGAGAGAGAGACAGACATAGAGACAGAGACAGGGAGAGACAGGGAGAGACAGAGAGAGACAGAGGGGGAGAAAGGGAGAGACAGCAAGAGACAGGGAGAGACAGAGAGAGACAGAGAGAGACAGAGAAAGAGACAGTGAGTGAGACAGGGAGAGACAGGGAGAGACAGAGAGAGACAGAGAGAGACAGAGAGAGACAGGGAGAGAAAGGGAGAGACAGGGAGAGACAGGGAGAGACAGGGGGAGACAAAGAGAGACAGAAAGAGACAGGGAGAGACAGGGATAGAGAAAGAGAGACAGGGAGAGACAGAGAGAGACAGAGAGAGACAGAGAGAGACAGGAAGAGACAGGAAGAGACAGAGAGAGACAGCGAGAGACAGCGAGAGACAGGGAGAGACAGGGAGAGAGAGGGAGAGAAGAGAGAGACAGGGAGAGACAGGGAGAGACAGGGAGAGACAGGGAGAGACAGGGAGAGACAGGGAGAGACAGGGAGAGACAGGGAGAGAGACAGGGAGAGAGACAGAGAGAGAGACAGAGAGAGAGACAGAGAGAGAGACAGAGAGAGACAGGGAGAGAGAGACAGAGAGAGACAGGGAGACACAAGGAGAGACAGGGAGACACAAGGAGAGACAGGGAGAAACCGATAGTGACAGGGAGAGACAGGAAGAGACAGGGAGAGACAAGGAGAGATAGGGAGAGACAGGGAGAGACAGGGAGAGACAGGGAGAGACAGGGAGAGAGACAGAGACAGACAGAGAGAGACAGAGAGAGACAGAGAGAGACAGAGAGAGACAGAGAGAGACAGAGAGAGACAGACAGGGACAGAGAGAGACAGGGAGAGACAGGGAGAGATACAGAGAGATATAGAGAGAGACAGGGAGAGACAGGGAGAGACAGGGAGAGACAGGGAGAGAGACAGAGAGAGAGACAGAGAGAGTGACAGAGAGAGAGACAGAGAGAGAGACAGAGAGAGAAACAGGGAGAGACAGCGAGAGACAGGGAGAGAGAGGGACAGACAGAGAGAGACAGAAAGAGACAGGGAGAGACACAGAGAGAGAGACAGGGAGAGAGAGAGAGAGAGAGAGAGAGAGAGAGAGAGAGACAGGGAGAGACAGGGAGAGACAGGGAGAGACAAGAAGAGACAGAGAGAGACAGGGAGAGACAGGGAGAGAGACAGGGAGAGACAGAGAGAGACAGAGAGAGACAGAGAGAGACAGGGAGAGACAGGGAGAGACAGGGAGAGACAAGAAGAGACAGAGAGAGACAGGGAGAGACAGGGAGAGAGACAGGGAGAGACAGAGAGAGACAGAGAGAGACAGAGAGAGACAGGGAGAGACAGGGAGAGACAGGGAGAGACAGGGAGAGACAGAGAGAGGCAGAGAGAGAGACAGGGAGAGACAGGGAGAGACATAGAGAGAGAGGCATAGAGAGAGAGACAGAGAGAGACAGAGAGAGACAGAGAGAGACAGAGAGAGACAGAGAGAGACAGGGAGAGACAGGGAGAGACAGAGAGAGACAGGGAGAGACAGGGAGAGACAGGGAGAGACAGGGAGAGACAGAGAGAGAGACAGGGTGAGACAGGGAGAGACAGAGAGACACAGAGAGAGACAGAGAGAGACAGGGAGAGACAGGGAGAGACAGGGAGAGACAGGGAGAGAAAGGGAGAGACAGGGAGAGACAGGGAGAGACAGAGAGAGACAGAGAGAGACAGAGAGAGACATAGAGAGACAGGGAGAGAAAGGGAGAGACAGGGAGAGACAGGGAGAGACAGGGGGAGACAAAGAGAGACAGAATGAGACAGGGAGAGACAGGGATAGAGAGAGAGAGACAGGGAGAGACAGGGAGAGACAGAGAGAGACAGAGAGAGACAGGAAGAGACAGGAAGAGACAGAGAGAGACAGCGAGAGACAGAGAGAGACAGAGAGAGACAGGTAGAGAGAGGGAGAGACAGGGAGAGACAGGGAGAGACAGGGAGAGACAGAGAGAGACAGGGAGAGACAGGGAGAGAGAGGGAGAGACAGGGAGAGAGACAGGGAGAGACAGGGAGAGAGACAGAGAGAGAGACAGAGAGAGTGACAGAGAGAGAGACAGAGAGAGAGACAGCGAGAGAAACAGGGAGAGACAGCGAGAGACAGGGAGAGAGAGGGACAGACAGAGAGAGACAGAAAGAGACAGGGAGAGAAACAGAGAGAGAGACAGGGAGAGAGAGAGAGAGAGAGAGAGAGAGAGAGAGAGAGAGAGAGAGACAGGGAGAGACAGGGAGAGACAGGGAGAGACAGGGAGAGACAAGAAGAGACAGAGAGAGACAGGGAGAGACAGGGAGAGATACAGGGAGAGACAGAGAGAGACAGAGAGAGACAGGGAGAGACAGGGAGAGACAGGGAGAGACAGGGAGAGACAGGGAGAGACAGAGAGAGGCAGAGAGAGAGACAGGGAGAGACATAGAGAGAGAGACATAGAGAGAGAGACAGAGAGAGACAGAGAGAGACAGAGAGAGACAGGGAGAGACAGGGAGAGACAGGGAGAGACAGGGAGAGACAGGGAGAGACAGGGAGAGACAGAGAGAGAGACAGGGTGAGACAGGGAGAGACAGAGAGAGACAGAGAGAGACAGAGAGAGACAGAGAGAGACAGAGAG
This sequence comes from Cetorhinus maximus, assembly GCF_964194155.1. Classification (NCBI taxonomy): domain Eukaryota; kingdom Metazoa; phylum Chordata; class Chondrichthyes; order Lamniformes; family Cetorhinidae; genus Cetorhinus; species Cetorhinus maximus. The sequence goes on from NW_027598620.1 coordinate 8,990, forward strand.
AGACAGGGAGAGACAGGGAGAGACAGGGAGAGATACAAAGAGAGACAGAGAGAGAGACAGGGAGAGAGAGAGAGAGACAGACATAGAGACAGAGACAGGGAGAGACAGGGAGAGACAGGGAGAGACAGAGAGAGACAGAGAGAGACAGAGAGAGACAGAGGGGGAGAAAGGGAGAGACAGCAAGAGACAGGGAGAGACAGAGAGAGACAGAGAGAGACAGAGAAAGAGACAGTGAGTGAGACAGGGAGAGACAGGGAGAGACAGAGAGAGACAGAGAGAGACAGGGAGAGAAAGGGAGAGACAGGAAGAGACAGAGAGAGACAGAGAGAGACAGAGAGAGACAGGGAGAGACAGGGAGAGACAGAGAGTGACAGGGAGAGACAGGGAGAGACAGGGAGAGACAGGGAGACAGAGAGAGAGACAGGGTGAGACAGGGAGAGACAGAGAGAGACAGAGAGAGACAGAGAGAGACAGAGAGAGACAGGGAGAGACAGGGAGAGATACAAAGAGAGACAGAGAGAGAGACAGGGAGAGAGAGAGAGAGACAGACATAGAGACAGAGACAGGGAGAGACAGGGAGAGACAGAGGGGGAGAAAGGGAGAGACAGCAAGAGACAGGGAGAGACAGAGAGAGACAGAGAGAGACAGAGAAAGAGACAGTGAGTGAGACAGGGAGAGACAGAGAGAGACAGAGAGAGACAGAGAGAGACAGGGAGAGAAAGGGAGAGACAGGAAGAGACAGGAAGAGACAGAGAGAGACAGCGAGAGACAGAGAGAGACAGAGAGAGACAGGGAGAGACAGGGAGAGAGAGGGAGAGACAGGGAGAGACAGGGAGAGACAGAGAGAGACAGGGAGAGAAAGGGAGAGACAGGGAGAGAGACAGGGAGAGAGACAGAGAGAGAGACAGAGAGAGAGACAGAGAGAGAGACAGAGAGAGACAGGGAGAGAGAGACAGAGAGAGACAGGGAGACACAAGAAGAGACAGGGAGACACAAGGAGAGACAGGGAGAAACCGAGAGTAACAGGGAGAGACAGGAAGAGACAGGGAGAGACAAGGAGAGATAGGGAGAGACAGGGAGAGACAGGGAGAGACAGGGAGAGAGACAGAGACAGACAGAGAGAGACAGAGAGAGACAGAGAGAGACAGAGAGAGCCAGAGAGAGACAGAGAGAGACAGACAGGGACAGAGAGAGACAGGGAGAGACACAGAGAGACACAGGGAGAGACAGGGAGAGACAGGGAGAGACAGGGAGAGACAGGGAGAGACAGGGAGAGAGAGGGAGAGAAAGGGAGAGACAGGGAGAGAAAGGGAGAGACAGGGAGAGACAGGGAGAGAGACAGAGAGAGAGACAGAGAGAGAGACAGAGAGAGTCAGGGAGAGAGACAGAGAGAGTCAGGGAGAGAGAGAGACAGGGAGAGACAGGGAGAGAGAGGGAGAGACAGGGAGAGACAGGGAGAGAGACAGAGAGAGAGACAGTGAGAGAGACAGTGAGAGACTGAGAGAGAGACAGGGAGAGACAGGGAGAGATAGGGAGCGACAGACAGAGAGAGAGAGACAGGGAGAGACAGAGAGAGAGACAGGGAGAGAGACAGGGAGAGACAAGGAGAGACAGAGAGAGACCGAGAGAGACAGGGAGAGAGAGAGAGAAACAGAGAGAGACAAAGAGAAGACAGAGAGAGAGACAGGGAGAGACAGGGAGAGACAGGGAGAGACAGGGAGAGACAGGGAAGACAGAGAGAGACAGAGAGAGACAGAGAGAGAGACAGGAAGAGAGAGAGAGAGCCAGGGAGAGCCAGGGAGAGACAGAGAGAGACAGAGAGAGACAGAGAGAGACAGGGAGAGACTGGAAGAGACAGGGAGAGAGACAGAGAGAGACAGAGAGAGACAGGGAGAGACAGGGAGAGACAGGGAGAGACAGGGAGAGAAAGGGAGAGACAGGGAGAGAGACAGGGAGAGAGACAGAGAGAGACAGAGAGAGAGACAGAGAGAGAGACAGAGAGAGAGACAGAGAGAGAGACAGAGAGAGAGACAGAGAGAGAGAAAGAGAGAGAGACAGAGAGAGTCAGGGAGAGAGAAAGAGACAGAGAGAGAGACAGAGAGAGAGACAGAGAGAGACTGAGAGAGAGACTGGGAGAGATAGGGAGCGACAGACAGAGAGAGAGAGACAGGGAGAGACAGGGAGAGACAGAGAGAGAGACAGGGAGAGACAAGGAGAGACAGAGAGAGACAGAGAGAGACAGGGAGAGACAGCGAGATAGAGCGAGAGACAGAGAGAGACAGGGAGAGACAGGGAGAGACAGGGAGAGACAGGCAGAGACAGGGAGAGAGACAGAGAAAGAGACAGTGAGAGACAGGGAGAGACAGAGAGAGAGACAGAGAGAGAGACAGAGAGAGAGACAGAGAGAAACTGAGAGAGACTGAGAGAGACTGAGAGAGACTGAGAGAGAGACAGGGAGAGACGGGGAGCGGCAGACAGAGAGAGAGCGACAGGGAGAGGCAGGGCGAGACAAAGAGAGAGACAGGGAGAGACAAGGAGAGACAGAGAGAGACAGAGAGAGACAGGGAGAGACAGAGAGAAACAGAGAGAGACAGAGAGAGAGACAGGGAGAGACAGGGAGAGACAGGGAGAGACAGGGAGAGACAGGGAGAGACAGAGAGAGACAGAGAGAGAGACAGAGAGAGAAAGAGAGTTGACAGGAAGAGAGAGAGAGAGACAGGGAGAGACAAGGAGAGACAGAGAGAGACAGGGAGAGACTGGAAGAGACAGGGAGATTCAGAGAGGGACAGAGAGAGACAGGGAGAGACAGGGAGAGAGACAGGGAGTGAGACAGAGAGAGAGACAGAGAGAGACAGGGAGAGACAGGGAGAGACAGGGAGTGACAGGGAGAGACAGGGAGAGAGAGAGAGAGACAGAGAGAGACAAGGAGAGACAGGGAGAGACAAGGAGAGACAGGGAGAGAGACAAGAGAGAGACAGAGAGAGAGAGGGAGAGACAAGAAGTGATAGGGAGAGAGAAAGAGAGAGAGACAGAGTGAGAGACAGGGAGAGACAGGGAGACAGACAGAGAGAGACAGAGAGAGACAGAGAGAGACAGAGAGAGAGACAGGGAGAGACAGAGAGAGACAGAGAGAGACAGAGAGAGACAGAGAGAGACAGGGAGAGACAGGGAGAGACAGGGAGAGACAGGGAGAGACAGAGAGAGAGACAGGGAGAGACAGAGAGAGACAGGGAGAGACAGGGAGAGACAGAGAGTGACAGGGAGAGACAGGGAGAGACAGGGAGAGAGACAGAGAGAGAGACAGAGAGAGAGACAGAGAGAGAGACAGAGAGAGAGACAGAGAGAGAAACAGGGAGAGACAGCAAGAGACAGGGAGAGAGAGGGACAGGCAGAGAGAGACAGAAAGAGACAGGGAGAGACACAGAGAGAGAGACAGGGAGAGAGAGAGGGAGAGAGACAGAGAGAGAAACATAGAGAGAGACAGGGAGAGACAGAGAGAGACAGGGAGAGAGACAGAGAGAGAGACAGAGAGAGAGACAGAGAGAGAGACAGAGAGAGAGACAGAGAGAGAGACAGAGAGAGAGACAGAGAGAGAGAGCGAGAGACAGGGAGAGAGAGGGACAGACAGGGAGAGACAGAAAGAGACAGGGAGAGACACAGAGAGAGAGACAGGGAGAGAGAGAGAGAGAGAGAGAGAGACAGGGAGAGACAGGGAGAGACAGGGAGAGAGACAGAGAGACAGAGACAGGGAGAGACAAGAAGAGACAGAGAGAGACAGGGAGAGACAGGGAGAGAGACAGGGAGAGACAGGGAGAGACAGAGAGAGACAGGGAGAAACAGGGAGAGACAGGGAGAGACAGAGAGAGACAGAGAGAGGCAGAGAGAGAGACAGGGAGAGACATAGAGAGAGAGACAGAGAGAGACAGAGAGAGACAGAGAGAGACAGAGAGAGACAGGGAGAGACAGGGAGAGAGACAGGGAGAGAGACAGGGAGAGAGACAGGGAGAGAGACAGGGAGAGACAGGGAGAGACAGGGAGAGACAGGGAGAGACAGGGAGAGAGACAGGGAGAGACAGAGAGAGACAGAGAGAGACAGAGAGAGACAGGGAGAGACAGGGAGAGACAGGGAGAGATACAAAGAGAGACAGAGAGAGAGACAGGGAGAGAGAGAGAGAGACAGACATAGAGACAGAGACAGGGAGAGACAGGGAGAGACAGAGAGACAGAGAGAGACAGAGGGGGAGAAAGGGAGAGACAGGGAGAGACAGAGAGAGACAGAGAGAGACAGAGAGAGACAGGGAGAGACAGGCAGAGACAGGGAGAGACAGGGAGAGAAAGGGAGAGACAGGGAGAGACAGGGAGAGACAGGGAGAGACAGGCAGAGACAGGGAGAGACAGAGAGAGACATGGAGAGACAGGGAGAGAAAGGGAGAGACAGGGAGAGACAGGGAGAGACAGGGAGAGACAGGGAGAGACAGGGGGAGACAAAGAGAGACAGAAAGAGACAGGGAGAGACAGGGATAGAGAGAGAGAGACAGGGAGAGACAGAGAGAGACAGAGAGAGACAGGAAGAGACAGGAAGAGACAGAGAGAGACAGAGAGAGACAGCGAGAGACAGAGAGAGACAGAGAGAGACAGGGAGAGACAGGTAGAGAGAGGGAGAGACAGGGAGAGACAGGGAGAGACAGGGAGAGACAGAGAGAGACAGGGAGAGACAGGGAGAGACAGGGAGAGACAGGGAGAGAGACAGGGAGAGAGACAGGGAGAGAGACAGAGAGAGAGACAAAGAGAGAGACAGAGAGAGACAGGGAGAGAGAGACAGAGAGAGACAGGGAGACACAAGGAGAGACAGGGAGACACAAGGAGAGACAGGGAGAAACCGAGAGTGACAGGGAGAGACAGGAAGAGACAGGGAGAGACAAGGAGAGATAGGGAGAGACAGGGAGAGACAGGGAGAGACAGAGAGAGACAGGGAGAGAGACAGAGACAGACAGAGAGAGACAGAGAGAGACAGACAGGGACAGAGAGAGACAGGGAGAGACAGGGAGAGACAGGGAGAGATACGGAGAGATACAGAGAGAGACAGGGAGAGACAGGGAGAGACAGGGAGAGACAGGGAGAGACAGGGAGAGACAGGGAGAGAGACAGAGAGAGAGACAGAGAGAGAGACAGAGAGAGAGACAGAGAGAGAGACAGAGAGAGAGACAGAGAGAGTCAGGAAGAGAGACAGAGAGAGAGACAGGGAGAAACAGGGAGAGAGAGGGAGAGACAGGGAGAGACAGGGAGAGACAGGGAGAGAGACAGAGAGATAGACAGTGAGAGAGACAGTGAGAGACAGGTAGAGACAGGGAGAGACAGAGAGAGAGACAGAGAGAGAGACAGAGAGAGAGACAGAGAGAGAGACAGAGAGAGAGACAGAGAGAGACAGAGAGAGACAGGGAGAGACAGGGAGAGACTGGAAGAGACAGGGAGAGAGACAGAGAGAGACAGAGAGAGACGGGGAGAGAAAGGGAGAGACAGGGAGAGACAGGGAGAGAGACAGGGAGAGAGACAGGGAGAGAGACAGAGAGAGAGACAGAGAGAGAGACAGAGAGAGACAGACAGGGACAGAGAGAGACAGGGAGAGACAGGGAGAGACAGGGAGAGATACAGAGAGATACAGAGAGAGACAGTGAGAGACAGGGAGAGACAGGGAGAGACAGGGAGAGAAAGGGAGAGACAGGGAGAGACAGGGAGAGACAGGGAGAGAGACAGAGAGAGAGACAGAGAGAGAGACAGAGAGAGAGACAGAGAGAGTCAGGGAGAGAGACAGAGAGAGAGACAGGGAGAGACAGGGAGAGAGAGGGAGAGACAGGGAGAGACAGGGAGAGACAGGGAGAGAGACAGAGAGATAGACAGTGAGAGAGACAGTGAGAGAGACAGTGAGAGACAGGGAGAGACAGGGAGAGACAGAGAGAGAGACAGAGAGAGAGACAGGGAGAGACAGGGAGAGACAGGGAGATACAGGGAGA
>NW_027598620.1:17500-40241 GCF_964194155.1 Cetorhinus maximus
GAGAGACAGAGAGAGAGACAGGGAGAGACAGGGAGAGACAGGGAGAGACAGGGAGAGACAGGGAGAGACAGAGAGAGACAGAGAGAGAGACAGAGAGAGAAAGAGAGTTGACAGGACGAGAGAGAGAGAGACAGGGAGAGACAAGGAGTGACAGAGAGACAGGGAGAGACTGGAAAGACAGGGAGAGACAGAGAGAGACAGGGAGAGAGACAGGGAGAGAGACAGAGAGAGAGGCACAGAAAGACAGGGAGATAGAGAAAAAGAGAGACACAGGGAGACACAAGGAGAGACAGGGAGAGACCGAGATAGACAGAGAGAGACAGGGAGAGAAAGGGGAAGACAGAGAGAGACAGGGAGAGATACAGAGAGAGAGACAGAGAGAGAGAGGGAGAGACAGGGAGAGACAGGGAGAGACAGGGAGAGAGACAGAGAGAGAGACAGAGAGAGACAGAGAGAGAGAGACAGAGAGAGTGACAGAGAGAGAGACAGAGAGAGAGACAGAGAGAGAGACAGAGAGAGAGACAGAGAGAGACAGGGAGAGAGACAGAGAGAGAGACAGAGAGAGAGACAGAGAGAGAGAGGGAGAGACAAGGAGAGACAGGGAGAGAGACAGAGAGAGAGACAGAGTGAGAGACAGGGAGAGACAGGGAGAGACAGGGAGAGACACGGAGAGACAGAGAGAGAGACAGAGAGAGAGACAGAGAGAGAGTGAGAGAGAGATAGGGAGAGAGATAGGGAGAGACAGAGAGAGACAGAGAGAGACAGGGAGAGACAGGGAGAGACAGAGAGAGACAGAGAGAGACAGGGAGAGACAGGGAGAGACAGAGAGAGACAGGGAGAGACAGGGATAGACCGAGAGAGACCGAGAGAGACAGGGAGAGACAGGGAGAGATAGAGATAGACAGGGAGAGACAGGGAGAGATAGGGAGAGACAGGTAGAGAAAGAGAGAGACAGGGAGAGAGACAGGGAGAGAGACAGAGAGAGAGACAGAGAGAGAGACAGAGGGAGAGAGAGACAGAGAGAGAGAGAGACAGAGAGAGAGACAGAGAGAGAGACAGAGAGAGAGACAGGGAGAGACAGGGAGAGAGAGGGAGAGACAGAGAGAGACAGAGAGAGACACAGAGAGAGACAGGGAGAGACACAGAGAGAGAGACAGAGAAAGAGACAGGGAGAGAGATGGAGAGAGAGAGAGAGAGAGACAGGGAGAGACAGGGAGAGAGACAGAGAGACAGAGACAGGGAGAGACAAGAAGAGACAGAGAGAGACAGGGAGAGAGACAGGGAGAGACAGAGAGAGACAGAGAGAGGCAGGGAGAAACAGGGAGAGACAGGGAGAGACAGGGAGAGACAGAGAGAGAGACAGGGAGAGACAGAGAGAGAGACAGAGAGAGAGACAGAGAGAGAGACAGAGAGAGAGACAGGGAGAGAGACAGGGAGAGAGACAGAGAGAGACAGGGAGAGACAGAGAGAGACAGAGAGAGACAGAGAGAGACAGAGAGAGACAGGGAGAGACAGAGAGAGACAGAGAGAGACAGGGAGAGACAGGGAGAGACAGGGAGAGACAGGGAGGGACAAAGAGAGACAGAGAGAGACAGGGAGAGACAGAGAAAGACAGAGAGAGACAGAGAGAGACAGGGAGAGACAGGGAGCGGCAGACAGAGAGTGAGCGACAGGGAGAGACAGGGCGAGACAGAGAGAGAGACAGGGAGAGACAAGGAGAGACAGAGAGAGACAGGGAGAGAGAGAGAGAAACAGAGAGAGACAGAGAGTGAGACAGGGAGAGACAGGGAGAGACAGGGTGAGACAGGGTGAGACAGAGAGAGACAGAGAGAGACAGAGAGAGAGACAGAGAGAGAAAGAGAGATAGACAGGAAGAGAGAGAAAGAGACAGGGAGAGACAAGGAGAGACAGAGAGAGACAGGGAGAGAAAGGGGAAGACAGAGAGAGACAGGGAGAGATACAGAGAGAGAAACAGAGAGAGAGAGGGAGAGACAGGGAGAGACAGGGAGAGACAGGGAGAGACAGGGAGAGAGACAGAGAGAGAGACAGAGAGAGAGACAGGGAGAGACAGGGAGAGACAGAGAGAGAGACAGAGAGAGAGACAGAGAGAGAGACAGAGAGAAACAGGGAGAATGACAGAGAGAGAGACAGAGAGAGAGAGGGAGAGACAAGGAGAGATAGGGAGAGAGAAAGAGAGAGAGACAGAGTGAGAGACAGGGAGAGACAGGGAGAGACACAGAGAGAGACAGAGAGAGACAGAGAGAGACAGAGAGAGAGACAGGGAGAGACAGAGAGAGACAGGGAGAGACAGGGAGAGACAGGGAGAGACAGGGAGAGACAGGGAGAGACAGAGAGAGAGACAGGGAGAGACAGAGAGAGACAGGGAGAGACAGGGAGAGACAGGGAGAGACAGGGAGAGACAGAGAGTGACAGGGAGAGACAGGGAGAGACCGAGAGAGATAGGGAGAGTCAGGGAGAGATAGAGAGAGACAGGGAGAGACAGGGAGAGATAGGGTGAGACAGGTAGAGGCAGAGAGAGACAGGGAGAGAGACAGAGAGAGAGACAGAGAGAGAGACAGAGAGAGAAACAGGGAGAGACAGCGAGAGACAGGGAGAGAGAGGGACAGACAGAGAGAGACAGAAAGAGACAGGTAGAGACACAGAGAGAGAGACAGGGAGAGAGAGAGAGAGAGAGTGAGAGAGAGAGAGACCGGGAGAGACAGGGAGAGACAGGGAGAGAGACAGAGAGACAGAGACAGGGAGAGACAAGAAGAGACAGAGAGAGACAGGGAGAGACAGGGAGAGAGACAGGGAGAGACAGAGAGAGACAGAGAGAGACAGAGAGAGACAGGGAGAGACAGGGAGAGACAGAGAGAGGCAGAGAGAGAGACAGGGAGAGACAGGGAGAGACATAGAGAGAGAGACATAGAGAGAGAGACAGAGAGAGACAGAGCGAGACAGGGAGAGACAGGGAGAGACAGGGAGAGAGACAGGGAGAGAGACAGGGAGAGACAGGGAGAGACAGGGAGAGACAGAGAGAGAGACAGGGTGAGACAGGGTGAGACAGAGAGAGACAGAGAGAGACAGAGAGAGACAGAGAGAGACAGGGAGAGACAGGGAGAGACAGGGAGAGATACAAAGAGAGACAGAGAGAGAGACAGGGAGAGAGAGAGAGAGACAGACATAGAGACAGAGACAGGGAGAGACAGGGAGAGACAGAGAGAGACAGAGGGGGAGACAGGGAGAGACAGCAAGAGACAGGGAGAGACAGAGAGAGACAGAAAAAGAGACAGTGAGTGAGACAGGGAGAGACAGGGAGAGACAGAGAGAGACAGAGAGAGACAGAGAGAGACAGGGAGAGAAAGGGAGAGACAGGGAGAGACAGGGGGAGACAAAGAGAGACAGAAAGAGACAGGGAGAGACAGGGATAGAGAAAGAGAGACAGGGAGAGACAGAGAGAGACAGAGAGAGACAGAGAGAGACAGGAAGAGACAGGAAGAGACAGAGAGAGACAGCGAGAGACAGCGAGAGACAGGGAGAGACAGGGAGAGAGAGGGAGAGACAGAGAGAGACAGGGAGAGACAGGGAGAGACAGGGAGAGACAGGGAGAGACAGGGAGAGACAGGGAGAGAGACAGGGAGAGAGACAGTGAGAGAGACAGAGAGAGAGACAGAGAGAGAGACAGAGAGAGAGACAGAGAGAGACAGGGAGAGAGAGACAGAGAGAGACAGGGAGACACAAGGAGAGACAGGGAGACACAAGGAGAGACAGGGAGAAACCGATAGTGACAGGGAGAGACAGGAAGAGACAGGGAGAGACAAGGAGAGATAGGGAGAGACAGGGAGAGACAGGGAGAGACAGGGAGAGACAGGGAGAGAGACAGAGACAGACAGAGAGAGACAGAGAGAGAAAGAGAGAGACAGAGAGGGACAGAGAGAGACAGACAGGGACAGAGAGAGACAGGGAGAGACAGGGAGAGATACAGAGAGATATAGAGAGAGACAGGGAGAGACAGGGAGAGACAGGGAGAGAGACAGAGAGAGAGACAGAGAGAGTGACAGAGAGAGAGACAGAGAGAGAGACAGAGAGAGAAACAGGGAGAGACAGCGAGAGACAGGGAGAGAGAGGGACAGACAGAGAGAGACAGAAAGAGACAGGGAGAGACACAGAGAGAGAGACAGGGAGAGAGAGAGAGAGAGAGAGAGAGAGAGAGAGAGAGAGACAGGGAGAGACAGGGAGAGACAGGGAGAGACAAGAAGAGACAGAGAGAGACAGGGAGAGACAGGGAGAGAGACAGGGAGAGACAGAGAGAGACAGAGAGAGACAGGGAGAGACAGGGAGAGACAGGGAGAGACAGGGAGAGACAGGGAGAGACAGGGAGAGACAGAGAGAGGCAGAGAGAGAGACAGGGAGAGACATAGAGAGAGAGACATAGAGAGAGAGACAGAGAGAGAGAGACAGAGAGAGACAGAGAGAGACAGAGAGAGACAGGGAGAGACAGAGAGAGACAGGGAGAGACAGGGAGAGACAGAGAGAGACAGAGAGAGACAGAGAGAGACAGGGAGAGACAGGGAGAGATACAAAGAGAGACAGAGAGAGAGACAGGGAGAGAGAGAGAGAGACAGACATAGAGACAGAGACAGGGAGAGACAGGGAGAGACAGAGAGAGACAGAGAGAGACAGAGAGAGACAGAGAGAGACAGAGAGAGACAGAGGGGGAGAAAGGGAGAGACAGCAAGAGACAGGGAGAGACAGAGAGAGACAGAGAGAGACAGAGAGAGACAGAGAAAGAGAGAGTGAGTGAGACAGGGAGAGACAGGGAGAGACAGAGAGAGACAGAGAGAGACAGGGAGAGAAAGGGAGAGACAGGAAGAGACAGAGAGAGACAGAGAGAGACAGGGAGAGACAGAGAGTGACAGGGAGAGACAGGGAGAGACAGGGAGAGACAGGGAGAGACAGGGAGAGACAGAGAGAGAGACAGGGTGAGACAGGGAGAGACAGAGAGAGACAGAGAGAGACAGAGAGAGACAGAGAGAGACAGAGAGAGACAGGGAGAGACAGGGAGAGACAGGGAGAGATACAAAGAGAGACAGAGAGAGAGACAGGAGAGAGAGAGAGAGACAGACATAGAGACAGAGACAGGGAGAGACAGGGAGAGACAGAGGGGGAGAAAGGGAGAGACAGCAAGAGACAGGGAGAGACAGAGAGAGACAGAGAGAGACAGAGAAAGAGACAGTGAGTGAGACAGGGAGAGACAGAGAGAGACAGAGAGAGACAGAGAGAGACAGGGAGAGAAAGGGAGAGACAGGAAGAGACAGAGAGAGACAGCGAGAGACAGAGAGAGACAGAGAGAGACAGAGAGAGACAGGGAGAGACAGGGAGAGAGAGGGAGAGACAGGGAGAGACAGGGAGAGACAGAGAGAGACAGGGAGAGAAAGGGAGAGACAGGGAGAGAGACAGAGAGAGAGACAGAGAGAGAGACAGAGAGAGAGACAGAGAGAGAGACAGAGAGAGACAGGGAGAGAGAGACAGAGAGAGACAGGGAGACACAAGAAGAGACAGGGAGACACAAGGAGAGACAGGGAGAAACCGAGAGTAACAGGGAGAGACAGGAAGAGACAGGGAGAGACAAGGAGAGATAGGGAGAGACAGGGAGAGACAGGGAGAGACAGGGAGAGACAGGGAGAGACAGGGAGAGACAGGGAGAGAGACAGAGACAGACAGAGAGAGACAGAGAGAGACAGAGAGAGACAGAGAGAGACAGAGAGAGACAGAGAGAGCCAGAGAGAGACAGAGAGAGACAGACAGGGACAGAGAGAGACAGGGAGAGACAGGGAGAGACACAGAGAGATACAGGGAGAGACAGGGAGAGACAGGGAGAGACAGGGAGAGACAGGGAGAGAGAGGGAGAGAAAGGGAGAGACAGGGAGAGAAAGGGAGAGACAGGGAGAGACAGGGAGAGAGACAGAGAGAGAGACAGAGAGAGAGACAGAGAGAGTCAGGGAGAGAGACAGAGAGAGAGACAGGGAGAGACAGGGAGAGAGAGGGAGAGACAGGGAGAGACAGGGAGAGACAGGGAGAGACAGGGAGAGACAGGGAGAGACAGGGAGAGAGACAGAGAGAGAGACAGTGAGAGAGACAGTGAGAGAGACAGTGAGAGAGACAGTGAGAGACAGGTAGAGACAGGGAGAGACAGAGAGAGAGACAGAGAGAGAGACAGAGAGAGACTGAGAGAGAGACAGGGAGAGACAGGGAGAGATAGGGAGCGACAGACAGAGAGAGAGAGACAGGGAGAGACAGAGAGAGAGACAGGGAGAGACAAGGAGAGACAGAGAGAGACCGAGAGAGACAGGGAGAGAGAGAGAGAAACAGAGAGAGACAAAGAGAAGACAGAGAGAGAGACAGGGAGAGACAGGGAGAAACAGGGAGAGACAGGGAGAGACAGGGAGAGACAGGGAGAGACAGGGAGAGACAGAGAGAGACAGAGAGAGAAAGAGAGAGAGACAGGAAGAGAGAGAGAGAGCCAGGGAGAGCCAGGGAGAGACAGAGAGAGACAGAGAGAGACAGAGAGAGACAGGGAGAGACAGGGAGAGACTGGAAGAGACAGGGAGAGAGACAGAGAGAGACAGAGAGAGACAGAGAGAGACAGGGAGAGACAGGGAGAGAAAGGGAGAGACAGGGAGAGAGACAGGGAGAGAGACAGAGAGAGAGACAGAGAGAGAGACAGAGAGAGAGACAGAGAGAGAGACAGAGAGAGAGAAAGAGAGAGAGACAGAGAGAGTCAGGGAGAGAGAAAGAGACAGAGAGAGAGACAGAGAGAGAGACAGAGAGAGACTGAGAGAGAGACTAGGAGAGATAGGGAGCGACAGACAGAGAGAGAGAGACAGGGAGAGACAGGGAGAGACAGAGAGAGAGACAGGGAGAGACAAGGAGAGACAGAGAGAGACAGAGAGAGACAGGGAGAGACAGAGAGATAGAGCGAGAGACAGAGAGAGACAGGGAGAGACAGAGAAAGAGACAGTGAGTGAGACAGGGAGAGACAGGGAGAGACAGAGAGAGACAGAGAGAGACAGGGAGAGACAGGGAGAGACAGGGAGAGACAGGGAGAGACAGGGAGAGACAGGGAGAGACAGGGAGAGACAGGGAGAGAGACAGAGAGAGAGACAGTGAGAGACAGGGAGAGACAGAGAGAGAGACAGAGAGAGAGACAGAGAGAGAGACAGAGAGAAACTGAGAGAGACTGAGAGAGACTGAGAGAGAGACAGGGAGAGACGGGGAGCGGCAGACAGAGAGAGAGCGACAGGGAGAGGCAGGGCGAGACAAAGAGAGAGACAGGGAGAGACAAGGAGAGACAGAGAGAGACAGAGAGAGACAGGGAGAGACAGAGAGAAACAGAGAGAGACAGAGAGAGAGACAGGGAGAGACAGGGAGAGACAGGGAGAGACAGGGAGAGAGACAGAGAGAGAGACAGAGAGAGAGACAGAGAGAGAGACAGGGAGAGACAGGGAGAGACAGGGAGAGACAGGGAGAGACAGGGAGAGACAGGGAGAGACACGGAGAGACAGAGAGAGAGACAGAGAGAGAGACAGAGAGAGAGACAGAGAGAGAGACAGAGAGAGAGACAGAGAGAGAGACAGAGAGAGAGAGAGAGAGACAGGGAGAGACAAGGAGAGACAGAGAGAGACAGGGAGAGACTGGAAGAGACAGGGAGAGACAGAGAGGGACAGAGAGAGACAGGGAGAGACAGGGAGAGAGACAGGGAGAGAGACAGAGAGAGAGACAGAGAAAGACAGCGAGATAGAGAAAAAGAGAGACACAGGGAGACACAAGGAGAGACAGGGAGAGGCCGAGAGAGACAGAGAGAGACAGGGAGAGAAAGGGGAAGACAGACAGAGACAGGGAGAGATACAGAGAGAGAGACAGAGAGAGAGAGGGAGAGACAGGGAGAGACAGGGAGAGAGACAGAGAGAGACAGAGAGAGAGACAGAGAGAGAGACAGAGAGAGAGACAGAGAGAGTGACAGAGAGAGAGACAGAGAGAGAGACAGAGAGAGACAGGGAGAGAGACAGAGAGAGAGACAGAGAGAGAGAGGGAGAGACAAGGAGAGACAGGGAGAGAGACAGAGAGAGAGACAGAGTGAGAGACAGGGAGAGACAGGGAGAGACAGGGAGAGACAGGGAGAGACAGGGAGAGACAGGGAGAGACAGGGAGAGACAGGGAGAGACAGAGAGAGAGACAGAGAGAGAGACAGAGAGAGAGACAGAGAGAGAGACAGAGAGAGAGACAGAGAGAGAGTGAGAGAGAGATAGGGAGAGAGATAGGGAGAGACAGAGAGAGACAGGGAGAGACAGAGAGAGACAGAGAGAGACAGGGAGAGACAGGGAGAGACAGGGAGGGACAGGGAGAGACAGGGAGAGACAGGGAGAGACAGAGAGAGACAGGGAGAGACAGGGATAGACCGAGAGAGACCAAGAGAGACAGGGAGAGACAGGGAGAGATAGAGATAGACAGGGAGAGACAGGGAGAGATAGGGAGAGACAGGTAGAGAAAGAGAGAGACAGGGAGAGAGACAGGGAGAGAGACAGAGAGAGAGACAGAGAGAGAGACAGAGAGAGAGACAGAGAGAGAGACAGAGAGAGAGACAGAGAGAGAGACAGAGAGAGACACAGAGAAAGACAGGGGAGAGACACAGAGAGAGAGACAGAGAGAGAGACAGGGAGAGAGACAGGGGGGAGAGAGAGAGAGAGAGACAGGGAGAGACAGGGAGAGACAGGGAGAGAGACAGAGACAAGAAGAGACAGAGAGAGACAGGGAGAGAGACAGGGAGAGACAGAGAGAGACAGAGAGAGACAGGGAGAAACAGGGAGAGACAGGGAGAGACAGGGAGAGACAGAGAGAGACAGGGAGAGGCAGAGAGAGGCAGAGAGAGAGGCAGAGAGAGAGACAGGGAGAGACAGGGAGAGACATAGAGAGAGAGACAGAGAGAGACAGAGAGAGACAGAGAGAGACAGGGAGAGACAGGGAGAGACAGGGAGAGAGAAGGGAGAGAGACAGGGAGAGACAGGGAGAGACAGTGAGAGACAGAGAGAGACAGAGAGAGACAGGGAGAGACAGAGAGAGACAGAGAGAGACAGGGAGAGACAGGGAGAGACAGGGAGAGATACAAAGAGAGACAGAGAGAGAGACAGGGAGAGAGAGAGAGAGACAGACATGGAGACAGAGACAGGGAGAGACAGGGAGAGACAGAGAGAGACAGAGAGAGACAGAGAGTGAGAAAGGGAGAGACAGCGAGAGACAGGGAGAGACAGAGAGAGACAGAGAGAGACAGAGAAAGAGACAGTGAGTGAGACAGGGAGAGACAGGGAGAGACAGAGAGAGACAGAGAGAGACAGGGAGAGAAAGGGAGAGACAGGGAGAGACAGGGAGAGACAGGGAGAGACAGGGAGAGACAGGGAGAGACAGGGGGAGACAGGGGGAGACAAAGAGAGACACAAAGAGACAAGGAGAGACAGGGAGAGAGAGAGAGAGACAGGGAGAGACAGAGAGAGACAGAGAGAGACAGCGAGAGACAGAGAGAGACAGAGAGAGACAGAGAGAGACAGGGAGAGACAGGGAGAGACAGGGAGAGACAGGGAGAGACAGGGAGAGACAGGGAGAGACAGGGAGAGACAGTGAGAGAGACAGGGAGAGAGACAGAGAGAGAGACAGAGAGAGAGACAGAGAGAGACAGGGAGAGAGAGACAGAGAGAGACAGGGAGACACAAGGAGAGACAGGGAGAGACCGAGAGAGACAGAGAGAGACAGGGAGAGAAAGGGGAAGACAGAGAGAGAAAGGGAGAGATACAGAGAGAGAGACAGAGAGAGAGAGGGAGAGACAGGGAGAAAGACAGAGAGAGAGACAGGGAGAGACAGGGAGAGAAAGGGGAAGACAGAGAGAGACAGGGAGAGATACAGAGAGACAAACAGAGAGAGAGAGGGAGAGACAGGGAGAGACAGGGAGAGAGACAGAGAGAGAGAGGGAGAGACAGGGAGAGACAGAGAGAGAGACAGAGAGAGAGACAGAGAGAGAGACAGAGAGAGAGACAGAGAGAGAGAGGGAGAGACAAGGAGAGACAGGGAGAGAGACAGAGAGAGAGAGGGAGAGACAAGGAGAGACAGGGAGAGAGACAGAGAGAGAGACAGAGAGAGAGACAGTGAGAGACAGGGAGAGACAGAGAGAGACAGGGAGAGACAGAGAGAGAGACAGAGAGAGAGACAGAGAGAGAGACAGAGAGAGACAGAGAGAGAGACAGGGAGAAACAGGGAGAGACAGAGAGAGACAGAGAGAGAGACAGGGAGAGACAGAGAGAGACAGAGAGAGAAAGGGAGAGACAGGGAGAGACAGGGAGAGAGACAGAGAGAGAGACAGAGAGAGAGACAGAGAGAGACTGAGAGAGAGACAGGGAGAGACAGAGAGAGACAGAGAGAGAGACAGGGAGAGACAGAGAGAGACAGGGAGAAACAGGGAGAAACAGGGAGAGACAGGGAGAGACAGGGAGAGACAGAGAGAGGCAGAGAGAGAGACAGGGCGAGACAGGGAGAAACATAGAGAGAGAGACAGAGAGAGACAGAGAGAGACAGAGAGAGACAAGGAGAGAGACAGGGAGAGAGACAGGGAGAGACAGGGAGAGACAGGGAGAGACAGAGAGAGACAGAGAGAGAGACAGGGAGAGAGACAGGGAGAGAGACAGGGAGAGACAGAGAGAGACAGAGAGAGACAGAGAGAGAGAGACAGGGAGAGACAGGGAGAGACAGGGAGAGACAGAGAGAGAGACAGGGAGAGACAGAGAGAGAGACAGAGAGAGACAGGGAGAGAGACAGAGAGAGACAGGGAGAGAAAGAGAGAGACGGGGAGAGACAGGGTGAGACAGGGAGAGACAGGGAGAGACAAAGAGAGACAGAGAGAGACAGGGAGAGACAGAGAGAGACAGAGAGAGACAGGGAGAGTCAGAGAGAGAAAGAGAGAGACAGAGAGAGAGAGAGAGAGAGAGAGACAGGGAGACACAGGGAGAGACAGAGAGAGAGACAGGGAGAGACAGAGAGAGAGACAGAGAGAGACAGGGAGAGAGACAGAGAGAGACAGGGAGAGAAAGAGAGAGACAGGGAGAGACAGGGAGAGACAGGGAGAGACAGGGAGAGACAAAGAGAGACAGAGAGAGACAGGGAGAGACAGAGAAAGACAGAGAAAGACAGAGAGAGACAGCGAGAGACTGAGAGAGAGACAGGGAGAGACAGGGAGAGACAGGGAGAGACAGGGAGAGACAGGGAGAGACAGAGAGAGACAGAGAGAGACAGAGAGAGACAGGGAGAGACAGGGAGAGACAGGGAGAGAGAGACAGAGAGAGACAGAGAGAGACAGAGAGAGACAGGGAGAGATAGGGAGAGACAGCGAGAGAGAGGGAGAGAGACAGAGAGAGAGACAGAGAGAGAGACAGGGAGAGACAGGGAGAGACAGGGAGAGACAGGGAGAGACAGAGAGAGACAGAGAGAGACAGAGAGAGACACAGAGAGACAGGAGAGACACAGAGAGACAGGGAGAGAGACAGAGAGAGAGAAAGATAGAGAGAGACAGGGAGAGAGACAGATAGAGAGAGAGAGGGAGAGACAAGAAGAGACAGAGAGAGACAGGGAGAGACAGGGAGAGACAGGGAGAGACAGGGAGAGAGACAGGGAGAGACAGAGAGAGACAGGAGAAACATGGAGAGACAGAGAGAGACAGAGAGAGGCAGGGAGAGACAGGGAGAAAGACAGGGAGAGAGAGACAGGGAGACACAAGAGAGACAGGGAGAGACGGAGAGAGACAAGAGAGAGACAGGGAGAGACAGAGAGAGAGACAGGGAGAGAGAGAGAGAGACAGACAGAGAGAGAGAGACCGGGAAAGACAGGGAGAGACAGAGAGAGACAGAGAGAGAGACAGAGAGAGACAGGGAGAGAGAGACAGGGAGACACAAGGAGAGACAGGGAGAGACCGAGAGAGACAAGAGAGAGACAGGGAGAGACAGAGAGAGAGACAGGGAGAGAGAGAGAGAGAGAGAGAGAGAGAGAGACAGAGAGAGAGAGATGGACAGAGAGAGACAGGGAGAGACAGAGAGAGACAGAGAGAGAGACAGAGAGAGAGACAGAGAGAGAGACAGGGAGAGAGAGAGAGAGAGACAGGGAGAGACAGGGAGAGACAGGCAGAGAGACAGAGAGACAGAGACACGGAGAGACAAGAAGAGACAGAGAGAGACAGGGAGAGACAGGGAGAGACAGGGAGAGAGACAGGGAGAGACAGAGAGAGACAGAGAGAGACAGGGAGAAACAGGGAGAGACAGGGAGAGACAGAGATAGACAGAGAGAGAGACAGGGAGAGACAGGGAGAGACATAGAGAGAGAGACAGAAAGAGACAGAGAGAGACAGAGAGAGACAGAGAGAGACAGAGAGAGACAGAGAGAGAGACAGGGAGAGAGACAGGGAGAGAGACAGGGAGAGAGACAGGGAGAGACAGGGAGAGACAGAGAGAGACAGAGAGAGACAGAGAGAGAGACAGGGAGAGACAGGGAGAGACAGGGAGAGACAGAGAGAGACAGAGAGAGACAGAGAGAGACAGGGAGAGATACAAAGAGAGACAGAGAGAGAGACAGGGAGAGAGAGAGAGAGACAGACATAGAGACAGAGACAGGGAAAGGCAGGGAGAGACAGAGAGAGACAGAGAGACAGAGAGAGAGAAAGCGAGAGACAGGGAGAGACAGGGAGAGACAGAGAGAGACAGAGAGAGACAGAGAGAGACAGAGAGAGAGACAGTGAGTGAGACAGGGAGAGACAGGGAGAGACAGAGAGAGACAGAGAGAGACAGGGAGAGAAAGGGAGAGACAGGGGAGAGAGAGGGGGAGACAGGGGGAGACAAAGAGAGACAGGGAGAGACAGAGAGAGACAGGGAGAGACAGGGAGAGACAGGGAGAGACAGGGAGAGACAGGGAGAGACAGGGAGAGACAGGGAGAGAGACAGGGAGAGAGACAGGGAGAGAGACAGAGAGAGAGACACAGAGAGAGACACAGAGAGACAGGGAGAGAGAGACAGAGAGAGACAGGGAGACACAAGGAGAGACAGGGAGAGACTGAGAGAGACAGAGAGAGACAGGGAGAGACAGGGAGAGAAAGGGTAAGACAGAGAGAGACAGGGAGAGATACAGAGAGAGAGACAGAGAGAGAGAGGGAGAGACAGGGAGAGACAGGGAGAGAGACAGAGAGAGAGACAGGGAGAGACAGGGAGAGAAAGGGGAAGACAGAGAGAGACAGGGAGAGATACAGAGAGAGAGACAGAGAGAGAGAGGGAGAGACAGGGAGAGACAGGGAGAGAGACAGAGAGAGAGACAGGGAGAGACAGGGAGAGACAGGGAGAGACAGAGAGAGAGACAGAGAGAGAGACAGAGAGAGAGACAGAGAGAGAGACAGAGAGAGACAGGGAGAGAGAGGGAGAGACAAGGAGAGACAGGGAGAGAGACAGAGAGAGAGACAGAGAGAGAGACAGTGAGAGACAGGGAGAGACAGGGAGAGACAGGGAGAGACAGAGAGAGAGACAGAGAGAGAGACAGAGAGAGACTGAGAGAGAGACAGGGAGAGACAGAGAGAGAGACAGGGAGAGACAGAGAGAGACAGGGAGAGACAGGGAGAGACAGGGAGAGACAGAGAGAGACAGGGAGAGACCGAGAGAGACCGAGAGAGACCGAGAGAGACCGAGAGAGACAGGGAGAGAGAGGGAGAGACAGGGAGAGATAGAGAGAGAGAGGGAGAGATAGAGAGAGACAGGGAGAGACAGGGAGAGATAGGGAGAGACAGGTAGAGACAGAGAGAGACAGGGAGAGAGACAGAGAGAGAGACAGAGAGAGAGACAGGGAGAGAGACAGGGAGAGACAGGGAGAGAGAGGGAGAGACAGGGAGAGACAGGGAGAGACAGGGAGAGACAGAGAGAGACAGAGAGAGACAGAGAGAGACAGAGAGAGACAGAGAGAGACAGGGAGAGACAGGGAGAGACAGGGAGAGAGAGAGAGAGAGAGAGAGAGACAGGGAGAGAGACAGAGACAGGGAGAGACAAGAAGAGACAGAGAGAGACAGAGAGAGACAAGGAGAGACAGGGAGAGACAGGGAGAGAGACAGGGAGAGACAGAGAGAGACAGAGAGAGACAGGGAGAAACAGGAAGAAACAGGGAGAGACAGGGAGAGACAGGGAGAGGCAGAGAGAGAGACAGGGAGAGACAGGGAGAGACATAGAGAGAGAGACAGAGAGAGACAGAGAGAGACACAGAGAGAGACACAGGGAGAGACAGAGAGAGACAGAGAGAGAGACAGAGAGAGAGACAGGGAGAGACAGGGAGAGACAGGGAGAGACAGGGAGAGACAGGGAGAGACAGGGAGAGACAGGGAGAGACAGAGAGAGACAGAGAGAGACAGAGAGAGACAGGGAGAGATACAAAGAAAGACAGAGAGAGAGACAGGGAGAGAGAGAGAGAGAGACAGACATAGAGACAGAGACAGGGAGAGACAGGGAGAGACAGAGAGAGAGAAAGGGAGAGACAGCGAGAGACAGGGAGAGACAGAGAGAGACAGAGAAAGAGACAGTGAGTGAGACAGGGAGAGACAGGAAAGACAGAGAGAGACAGGGAGAGACAGGGAGAGACAGGGAGAGACAGGGAGAGCCAGGGGGAGACAGAGAGAGACAGAAAGAGACAGGGAGAGACAGGGAGAGAGAGGAAGAGACAGGGAGAGACAGAGAGAGACAGAGAGAGACAGGAAGAGACAGAGAGAGACAGCGAGAGACAGGGAGAGACAGGGAGAGACAGAGAGAGACAGGGATAGACAGGGAGAGACAGGGAGAGACAGGGAGAGACAGTGAGAGACAGGGAGAGACAGGGAGAGACAGGGAGAGACAGGGAGAGACAGGGATAGACAGGGATAGACAGGGATAGACAGGGAGAGAGAGGGAGAGAGAGGGAGAGAGAGGGAGAGACAGGGAGAGACAGGGAGAGACAGGGAGAGACAGGGAGAGACAGAGAGAGACAGAGAGAGACAGGGAGAGACAGGGAGAGACAGGGAGAGACAGGGAGAGACAGGGAGAGACAGGGAGAGACAGGGAGAGAGAGAGAGAGACAGAGAGAGACTGGGAGAGACAGGGAGAGACAAGGAGAGACAGGGAGAGAGACAGGGAGAGACAAAGAGAGACAGAGAGAGACAGAGAGAGACAGAGAGAGAGATAGAGACAAAGAGAGACAGGGAGAGACAGGGAGAGACAGGGAGAGAGACAGAGAGAGACAGGGAGAGACAGAGAGAGACAGAGAGAGAGACAGGGAGAGAGACAGGAAGAGAGACAGGGAGAGAGAGAGAGAGAGATAGGGAGAGACAGGGAGAGAGACAGAGAGACAGAGACAGGGAGAGACAAGAAGAGACAGAGAGAGACAGGGAGAGACAGGGAGAGACAGGGAGAGAGACAGGGAGAGAGAGAGAGAGACAGAGAGAGACAGGGAGAAACAGGGAGAGACAGAGAGAGACAGAGATAGACAGAGAGAGAGGACAGGGAGAGACAGAGAGAGAGACAGAAAGAGACAGAGAGAGACAGAGAGAGACAGAGAGAGAGACAGGGAGAGAGACAGGGAGAGAGACAGGGAGAGAGACAGGGAGAGACAGGGAGAGACAGGGAGAGACAGAGAGAGACAGAGAGAGAGACAGGGAGAGACAGGGAGAGACAGGGAGAGACAGAGAGAGACAGAGAGAGACAGAGAGAGACAGGGGGAGATACAAAGAGAGACAGAGAGAGAGACAGGGAGAGAGAGAGAGAGACAGACATAGAGACAGAGACAGGGAGAGATAGGGAGAGACAGAGAGAGACAGAGAGAGACAGAGAGAGAGAAAGGGAGAGACAGCGAGAGACAGGGAGAGACAGAGAGAGACAGAGAGAGACAGAGAAAGAGACAGTGAGTGAGACAGGGAGAGACAGGGAGAGACAGAGAGAGACAGAGAGAGACAGGGAGAGAAAGGGAGAGACGGGGGAGACAGGGGAGACAAAGAGAGACAGGGAGAGACAGAGAGAGACAGGGAGAGACAGGGAGAGACAGGGAGAGACAGGGAGAGACAGGGAGAGACAGGGAGACAGACAGGGAGAGAGACAGAGAGAGAGACAGAGAGAGAGACAGAGAGAGAGACAGAGAGAGAGACACAGAGAGACAGGGAGAGAGAGACAGAGAGAGTCAGGGAGACACAAGGAGAGACAGGGAGAGACTGAGAGAGACAGGGAGAGACAGGGAGAGAAAGGGTAAGACAGAGAGAGACAGGGAGAGATACAGAGAGAGAGACAGAGAGAGAGGGAGAGACAGGGAGAGAGACAGAGAGAGAGAGACAGGGAGAGACAGGGAGAGAAAGGGGAAGACAGAGAGACAGGGAGAGATACAGAGAGAGAGACAGAGAGAGAGAGGGAGAGACAGGGAGAGACAGGGAGAGGCAGGGAGAGAGACAGAGAGAGAGACAGGGAGAGACAGGGAGAGACAGGGAGAGACAGGGAGAGACAGGGAGAGAGACAGAGAGAGAGACAGAGAGAGAGACAGAGAGAGAGACAGGGAGAGAGACAGGGAGAGAGACAGAGAGAGAGACAGAGAGAGAGACAGAGAGAGACAGAGAGAGAGAGGGAGAGACAAGGAGAGACAGGGAGAGAGACAGAGAGAGAGACAGAGAGAGAGACAGTGAGAGACAGGGAGAGACAGGGAGAGACAGGGAGAAACAGAGAGAGAGACAGAGAGAGAGACAGAGAGAGACTGAGAGAGAGACAGGGAGAGACAGAGAGAGACAGAGAGAGAGACAGGGAGAGACAGAGAGAGACAGGGAGAGACAGGGAGAGACAGGGAGAGACAGCGAGAGACAGCGAGAGACAGGGAGAGACAGGGAGAGACCGAGAGAGACCGAGAGAGACCGAGAGAGACCGAGAGAGACCGAGAGAGACAGGGAGAGACAGGGAGAGATAGGGAGAGATAGAGAGAGACAGGGAGAGACAGGGAGAGATAGGGAGAGACAGGTAGAGACAGAGAGAGACAGGGAGAGAGTCAGAGAGAGAGAAAGAGAGAGAGACAGGGAGAGACAGGGAGAGACAGGGAGAGAGATGGAGAGACAGGGAGAGACAGGGAGAGACAGGGAGAGACAGAGAGAGACAGGGAGAGACAGGGAGAGACAGGGAGAGACAGGGAGAGACAGAGAGAGACAGGGAGAGACAGGGAGAGAGAGAGAGAGAGACAGGGAGAGAGACAGGGAGAGAGAGAGAGAGACACAGGGAGAGACAGGGAGAGAGACAGAGACAGGGAGAGACAAGAAGAGACAGAGAGAGACAGAGAGAGACAGGGAGAGACAGGGAGAGAGATAGGGAGAGACAGAGAGAGACAGAGAGAGACAGGGAGAAACAGGGAGAAACAGGGAGAGACAGGGAGAGACAGAGAGAGGCAGAGAGAGAGACAGGGAGAGACAGGGAGAGACATAGAGAGAGAGACAGAGAGAGACAGAGAGAGACAGAGAGAGACAGAGAGAGAGACAGGGAGAGAGACAGGGAGAGACAGAGAGAGACAGAGAGAGACAGAGAGAGAGACAGAGAGAGAGACAGGGAGAGACAGGAAGAGACAGGGAGAGACAGGGAGAGACAGGGATAGACAGGGATAGACAGGGAGAGAGAGGGAGAGAGAGGGAGAGACAGGGAGAGACAGGGAGAGACAAGGAGAGACAGGGAGAGACAGAGAGAGACAGAGAGAGACAGAGAGAGACAGGGAGAGAGAGAGAGAGACAGAGAGAGACTGGGAGAGACAGGGAGAGACAAGGAGAGACAGGGAGAGAGACAGAGAGAGACAGAGAGAGACAGAGAGAGACAAAGAGAGAAAGGGAGAGACAGGGAGAGACAGGGAGAGAGACAGAGAGAGACAGGGAGAGACAGAGAGAGACAGGGAGAGACACAGAGAGAGAGACAGGGAGAGAGACAGGAAGAGAGACAGGGAGAGAGAGAGAGAGAGACAGGGAGAGACAGGGAGAGAGACAGAGAGACAGAGACAGGGAGAGACAAGAAGAGACAGAGAGACAGGGAGAGACAGGGAGAGACAGGGAGAGACAGGGAGAGACAGGGAGAGACAGGGAGAGACAGGGAGAGAGACAGGGAGAGAGAGAGAGAGACAGGGAGAAACAGCGAGAGATAGACAGAGAGAGAGAGACAGGGAGAGACATAGAGAGAGAGACAGAAAGAGACAGAGAGAGACAGAGAGAGACAGAGAGAGAGACAGGGAGAGAGACAGGGAGAGACAGGGAGAGACAGGGAGAGACAGGGAGAGACAGAGAGAGACAGAGAGAGACAGAGAGAGACAGAGAGAGAGACAGGGAGAGACAGGGAGAGACAGGGAGAGACAGAGAGAGACAGAGAGAGACAGAGAGAGACAGGGAGAGATACAAAGAGAGACAAAGAGAGAGACAGGGAGAGAGAGAGAGAGACAGACATAGAGACAGAGACAGGGAGAGACAGGGAGAGACAGAGAGAGACAGAGAGAGACAGAGAGAGAGAAAGGGAGAGACAGCGAGAGACAGGGAGAGACAGAGAGAGACAGAGAGAGACAGAGAAAGAGACAGTGAGTGAGACAGGGAGAGACAGGGAGAGACAGAGAGAGACAGAGAGAGACAGGGAGAGAAAGGGAGAGACGGGGGAGACAGGGGGAGACAAAGAGAGACAGGGAGAGACAGAGAGAGACAGGGAGAGACAGGGAGAGACAGGGAGAGACAGGGAGAGACAGGGAGAGACAGGGAGAGACAGGGAGAGAGACAGGGAGAGAGACAGGGAGAGAGACAGGGAGAGAGACAGGGAGAGAGACAGAGAGAGAGACAGAGAGAGAGACAGAGAGAGAGACACAGAGACAGGGAGAGAGAGACAGAGAGAGACAGGGAGACACAAGGAGAGACAGGGAGAGACTGAGAGAGACAGGGAGAGACAGGGAGAGAAAGGGTAAGACAGAGAGAGACAGGGAGAGATACAGAGAGAGAGACAGAGAGAGAGAGGGAGAGACAGGGAGAGAGACAGAGAGAGAGACAGGGAGAGACAGGGAGAGAAAGGGGAAGACAGAGAGACAGGGAGAGATACAGAGAGAGAGACAGAGAGAGAGAGGGAGAGACAGGGAGAGACAGGGAGAGACAGGGAGAGACAGGGAGAGAGACAGAGAGAGAGACAGGGAGAGACAGGGAGAGACAGGGAGAGACAGGGAGAGACAGGGAGAGAGACAGAGAGAGAGACAGAGAGAGAGACAGGGAGAGAGACAGGGAGAGAGACAGGGAGAGAGACAGGGAGAGAGACAGAGAGAGAGACAGAGAGAGACAGAGAGAGAGAGGGAGAGACAGGGAGAGAGACAGGGAGAGAGACAGAGAGAGAGACAGAGAGAGAGACAGTGAGAGACAGGGAGAGACAGGGAGAGACAGAGAGAGACAGGGAGAGAGACAGAGAGAGAGAAAGAGAGAGAGAAAGAAAGAGAGACAGGGAGAGACAGGGAGAGACAGGGAGAGAGATGGAGAGACGGAGAGACAGGGAGAGACAGAGAGAGACAGAGAGAGACAGGGAGAGACAGGGAGAGACAGGGAGAGACAGGGAGAGAGAGAGAGAGAGACAGCGAGAGAGACAGGGAGAGAGAGAGAGAGAGACAGGGAGAGACAGGGAGAGAGACAGAGACAGGGAGAGACAAGAAGAGACAGAGAGAGACAGAGAGAGACAGGGAGAGACAGGGAGAGAGACAGGGAGAGAGACAGAGAGAGACAGGGAGAAACAGGGAGAAACAGGGAGAGACAGGGAGAGACAGAGAGAGGCAGAGAGAGGCAGAGAGAGAGACAGGGAGAGACAGGGAGAGACATAGAGAGACAGAGAGAGACAGAGAGAGACAGAGAGAGACAGGGAGAGATACAAAGAGAGACAGAGAGAGAGACAGAGAGAGAGACAGGGAGAGACAGGGAGAGACAGAGAGAGACAGAGAGAGACAGAGAGAGACAGAGAGAGACAGGGAGAGATACAAAGAGAGACAGAGAGAGAGACAGGGAGAGAGAGAGAGAGAGACAGACATAGAGACAGAGACAGGGAGAGACAGGGAGAGACAGAGAGAGAGAAAGGGAGAGACAGCGAGAGACAGGGAGAGACAGAGAGAGACAGAGAAAGAGACAGTGAGTGAGACAGGGAGAGACAGGGAAAGACAGAGAGAGACAGGGAGAGACAGGGAGAGACAGGGAGAGACAGGGAGAGCCAGGGGGAGACAGAGAGAGACAGAAAGAGACAGGGAGAGACAGGGAGAGACAGGGAGAGAGAGGAAGAGACAGAGAGAGACAGGGAGAGACAGAGAGAGACAGAGAGAGACAGGAAGAGACAGAGAGAGACAGCGAGAGACAGGGAGAGACAGGGAGAGACAGGGAGAGACAGGGAGAGACAGAGAGAGACAGAGAGAGACAGAGAGAGACAGAGAGAGACAGGGAGAGACAGGGAGAGACAGGGAGAGACAGGGAGAGACAGGGAGAGACAGGGAGAGACAGGGAGAGACAGGGAGAGACAGGAAGAGACAGGAAGAGACAGGGAGAGACAGGGATAGACAGGGAGAGAGAGGGAGAGAGAGGGAGAGAGAGGGAGAGACAGGCAGAGAGACAGGGAGAGACAGGGAGAGACAGGGAGAGACAGGGAGAGACAGGGAGAGACAGAGAGAGACAGAGAGAGACAGGGCGAGACAGGGAGAGACAGGGAGAGAGAGAGAGAGACAGAGAGAGACTGGGAGAGACAGGGAGAGACAAGGAGAGACAGGGAGAGAGACAGGGAGAGACAGAGAGAGACAGAGAGAGACAGAGAGAGACAGAGAGAGACAGAGAGAGACAGAGAGAGAGAGAGAGACAAAGAGAGACAAAGAGAGACAGGGAGAGACAAGGAGAGACAGGGAGAGACAGGGAGAGAGACAGAGAGAGACAGGGAGAGACAGGGAGAGACAGAGAGAGACAGGGAGAGACAGTGAGAGACAGAGAGAGACAGAGAGAGACAGAGAGAGACAGGGAGAGACAGGGAGAGACAGGGAGAGACAGGGAGAGACAGGGAGAGACAGAGACACACAGGGATAGACAGAGAGAGACAGGGAGAGAAGGGAGAGACAGGGAGAGAGACACAGAGAGAGACAGAGAGAGACAGACAGAGAGAGAGAGAGAAAGAAAGAGACAGTGAGAGACAGAGAGAGAGAGGGAGAGACAGGGAGAGACAGGGAGAGAGACACAGAGAGACAGAGAGAGACAGAGAGAGACAGAAAGAAACAGGGAGAGAGAGACAGAGAGGGACAGAGAGAGAGAGACAGAGAGAGAGAGACAGGGATAGACAGAGAGAGATAGGGAGAGATAGGGAGAGACAGAGAGAGACAGGGAGAGACAGGGAAAGACAGGGAGAGACAGGGAGAGATAGGGAGAGATAGGGAGAGATAGGGAGAGACAGAGAGAGACAGAGAGAGACAGGGAAAGACAGGGAGAGACATGGAGAGAAAGGGAGAGACAGGGAGAGAGACAGAGAGAGAGACAGAGAGAGACAGGGAGAGACAGAGAGAGAGACATGGAGAGACAGGGAGAGACAGGGAGAGAGAGACAGGGAGAGACAGGGAGAGACAGAGGGAGAGACAGGGAGAGACAGGGAGAGACAGGGAGAGAGACAGAGAGAGACAGAGAGAGACAGAGAGAGAGACAGAGAGAGAGACAGGGAGAGAGACAGGGAGAGAGACAGGGAGAGAGACAGGGAGAGACAGGGAGAGACAGAGAGAGACAGAGAGAGACAGAGAGAGACAGGGAGAGACAAGGAGAGACAGGGGGAGACAGGGAGAGATAGAGAGAGACAGAGAGAGACAGGGAGAGACAGAGAGAGACAGGGAGAGACAGGGAGAGACAGGGAGAGACAGGGAGATGCAGAGCGACAGGGAGAGTCAGAGAGAGACAGGGAGAGACAGAGAGAGACAGGGAGAGGGAGAGAGAGGGAGAGACAGGGAGAGACAGTGAGAGACAGAGAAGACTGGGAGAGACAGGGAGAGAGAGGGAGAGAGAGAGAGAGAGAGAGACAGACCGAGAGAGACAGATAGAGGCAGAGAGACAGGGAGAGACAGAGATAGACAAGGAGAGACAAAGAGAGACCGGGACAGACAGAGAGAGACAGAGAGAGACAGGGAGAGACAGAGAGAGAAAGAGAGAGACAGAGAGAGAGAGAGAGAGAGACAGAGAGAGACAGAGAGAGACAGAGAGAGACAGGGAGAGACAGGGAGAGACAGAGAGAGAGACAGGGAGAGACAGAGAGAGAGACAGAGAGAGACAGGGAGAGAGACAGAGAGCGACAGGGAGAGACAGAAAGAGACAGGGAGAGAAAGGGAGAGACAGGGAGAGACAAAGAGAGACAGAGAGAGGCAGGGAGAGACAGAGAAAGACAGAGAGAGACAGAGAGAGACTGAGAGAGAGACAGGGAGAGACAGGGAGAGACAGGGAGAGACAGAGAGAGACAGAGAGAGACAGAGAGAGACAGAGAGAGACAGAGAGAGACAGAGAGAGACAGGGAGAGACAGGGAGAGAGAGCCAGGGAGAGATAGGGAGAGACAGAGAGAAACAGGGAGAGAGACAGAGAGAGAGACAGAGAGAGAGACAGGGAGAGACAGGGAGAGACAGAGAGAGACACAGAGAGAC
>NW_027598621.1:0-40113 GCF_964194155.1 Cetorhinus maximus
GATGGAGGTTCAGACACGGGGAGAGAGATGGAGGTTCAGACACTGGGGGAGAGAGAGATGGAGGTTCAGACACTGGGGGAGAGAGAGATGGAGGTTCAGACACTGGGGGAGAGAGAGATGGAGGTTCAGACACGGGGAGAGAGAGATGGAGGTTTAGACACTGGGGGAAGAGAGAGATGGAGGTTCAAACACTGGGGGAGAGAGATGGAGGTTGGGACACGGGGAGAGAGAGAGATGGAGGTTGAGACACGGGGAGAGAGAGAGATGGAGGTTGGGACACGGGGAGAGAGAGAGATGGAGGTTGAGACACGGGGAGAGAGAGAGATGGAGGTTGAGGCACGGGGAGAGAGAGAGAGATGGAGGTTGAGACACGGGGGGAGAGAGAGATGGAGGTTGAGACACGGGGAGAGAGAGAGATGGAGGTTGAGACACGGGGAGAGAGAGAGATGGAGGTTGAGACACGGGGAGAGAGGGAGATGGAGGTTGAGACACGGGGGGAGAGAGAGATGGAGGTTGAGACACGGGGAGAGAGAGAGATGGAGGTTGAGACACGGGGAGAGAGAGAGATGGAGGTTGAGACACGGGGAGAGAGAGAGATGGAGGTTGAGACACGGGGAGAGAGAGAGATGGAGGTTGAGACACGGGGAGAGAGAGAGATGGAGGTTGAGACACGGGGAGAGAGAGAGATGGAGGTTGAGACACGGGGAGAGAGAGAGATGGAGGTTGAGACACGGGGAGAGAGAGAGATGGAGGTTGAGACACGGGGAGAGAGAGAGATGGAGGTTGAGACACGGGGAGAGAGAGAGATGGAGGTTGAGACACGGGGAGAGAGAGAGATGGAGGTTGAGACACGGGGAGAGAGAGAGATGGAGGTTGAGACACGGGGAGAGAGAGAGATGGAGGTTGAGACACGGGGAGAGAGAGAGATGGAGGTTGAGACACGGGGAGAGAGAGAGATGGAGGTTGAGACACGGGAAGAGAGAGATGGAGGTTGAGACACTGGGAGAGAGAAAGATGGAGGTTGAGACACGGGGAGAGAGAGGGATGGAGGTTGAGACACGGAGAGAGAGAGAGATGGAGGTTGAGACACGGAGAGAGAGGGATGGAGGCTGAGACACGGGGAGAGAGAGGGATGGAGGCTGAGACACGGGGAGAGAGAGAGAGATGGAGGCTGAGACACTGGGAGAGAGAGAGAGATGGAGGCTGAGACACTGGGGGAGAGAGAGAGATGGAGGCTGAGACACGGTGGGGGGGAGGAGAGAGGTGGAGGTTCAGACACGGGGGAGAGAGAGAGAGAGAGAGAGATGGAGGCTGAGACACTGGGGGAGAGAGAGATGGAGGCTGAGACACGGGGAGAGAGAGAGAGATGGAGGCTGAGACACTGGGGGAGAGAGAGAGATGGAGGCTGAGACACGGGGAGAGAGAGAGAGATGGAGGCTGAGACACGGGGAGAGAGAGAGAGATGGAGGCTGAGACACTGGGGGAGAGAGAGATGGAGGCTGAGACACGGGGAGAGAGAGAGAGATGGAGGCTGAGACACTGGGGGAGAGAGAGAGATGGAGGCTGAGACACTGGGGGAGAGAGAGAGATGGAGGCTGAGACACTGGGGGAGAGAGAGAGATGGAGGCTGAGACACGGGGTGAGAGAGAGATGGAGGCTCCGACACGGTGGGGGGGAGGAGAGAGGTGGAGGTTCAGACACGGGGGAGAGAGAGAGAGAGAGAGAGAGAGGTGGAGGTTCAGACACGGGGGAGAGAGAGAGAGAGAGAGAGAGAGGTGGAGGTTCAGATACGGGGGGAGAGAGAGAGAGAGAGAGAGAGGTGGAGGTTCAGATACGGGGGGAGAGAGAGAGAGAGAGAGAGAGGTGGAGGTTCAGATACGGGGGGAGAGAGAGAGAGAGGTGGAGGTTCAGATACGGGGGGAGAGAGAGAGAGAGAGAGAGAGGTGGAGGTTCAGATACGGGGGGAGAGAGAGAGAGAGAGAGGTGGAGGCTCAGACACTGCGGGAGAGGGAGGGGGAGAATTGGAGCTTCAGGTACACATCGTGGGGAGAGATGGGCTTTCATAATGGGATAAGGGGACCCAGGGTGAAGTTGAGTTCGGCGATCTTTACATTCGGTCATGGGATGTGGGCCCTCGCTGGCAAGCTCAGCGTTTGCTGCCCGTCCCTAACTGCCCTTGAAGTGGGTGACTCGCTCGGGCCATTTCAGAGGGGCAGTTAACTAGTCAACCACATGGCTGTGGGTCTGGAGTCACGTGTAGGCCAGACCAGGTAAGGACGGCAGATTTCCTTCCCTAACGGACATTGGTGAACCCAGCTTGGCATTTTACTACAATCGATATTTGTTTCGTGGTCGTGGTGACTGAGACTCGCGTTTCAATTCCAGATTTAAAAGAATAATTAATTAAATTTATCGATCATTCCACCCGGTGCCAGGGTAGGATTTGAACCCAAGGCCCTGGAGCATCAGCTTGGGCCTCTAGGCTACTAGTCTGGTGACATTTGTTTTGATGGGCATGGGAGGAGCGCACGGCCTGCCTCTCGTCCCACTACTCCCCGGGTCACGACGTAAATTTAAATGATTTCTCCCACTAGCTTTGCGGTCAAACACGTGCTTTACCTACGAACCTCAGAATGACCACTCAGTGACCGGGTTTCTACAGTAAGCAACGCAATTCGGTGCCAGGTTTCAATTGAAATGGGGCCAGTCGACCCTGATCGGCCAAAGCATTGCCATGAGGAATGGACCAGGGAATGGCTGTCCCCTCCAAGCTTTTGTTCAGTTGGAAGAGGCGCAACGCATGGACGTGCTCCTCCTCCGCTCGGCAAAGGACAGGGCCCCTGTGTATGAATATTGTCAGTGAGCTCCCTGCTTCCCTCGGGAATCTGCTCCGCAGGATATCATCGCGGGAGTTTTTATGGTTTTTATTTTGAGGCCGCAACTCGTCGAGGTTTGAGGGGGAACGCAAAGTACCACAGGTGCTGAAAGTCTGAGATTAAAAAGGATGGGGGGGGCGTGCAAAAACGTTGCTGGAGAACTAGAACGTGGGAAACATCTGTGGAGAGAGAGAGCGAGCGAGTGAAGGGCTTGAAATGGATCGTAGAGGCAGAAACCCTCGACTCATTTAAAAGGAGGTGCACCGTATGTGCTGTAACCCGCGGGCCAGAGGCTGGGTGCCTCGTTTGTCGGTCGGCGTGGACATGATGGGCCGAGTGGCCTCTTTCTGAGCCACAAACGCCCTGCGATTCTATGACCGACGCTCATCGAGAGTTTACGGGAGGGAGTTTGAGAGCTCTGGCCTCCCCCTTCCTCCCCTCCCCGGGCAGCTGCAGGTACGGCCGCCAATGGTGGAGTGAGGGAAATTGTTGGGAGGGTGGAGGGAGCCGTGGGGATGCTGGAACCGGACGAGCGCCAGAGATCTTGGGGCTTAACCAGAGCTTGCGGGGAGTGGAGCAGCCGCTCGCCCGCCAACCAGTCTGCCCAGGCCTCAAGGGCTGCACACGCAAGCCTTCTCCTATCCTTCCAAGGTCGAACTCCTGATCAGCGAGACCCCCACCTCTGTTCTCTTTCCCCCACCCCCCCAAGAGGGGAAAGACTGGGGCTTCGGAGGCAGGAGTGTGGGTCGGGTAATGGGAGAGTGGCGCACTATCAGTTACCATGGCGTGCGCGTGGTTTGAAGAGTTAGACAGACAGGAAGCTGAGGGGGCGGGGAGAGAGGGGTGGGGGAGCATCCAGGTACGAGGGATGTGGGCAGGGAATGGGGGAGCTGGCAATGCCTCTTGGGGCAGCTGGAATGCCAGGATTCGCCCGGATTTCAGGTGCGCACTGACTGACCTCCTGGCTTCTGTCTGTCTTCCAGGCGCCTGTGTGAGCACAAATACGGGAACGCTCCCCGCGTCCGGATCAGTGGGCACGTGGCGGCAAGATTCCCTTACATTCCAATGCCCCTCGACTACATCCTCCCCGAGCTGCTGAAAAACGCAATGAGGTCAGAGAGCTGCCTGTCTCACGCACTGTGACACCCGGTCCCAGAGGGGGAAAGGACAGTGTATCTTACGCACTGTGACACCCGGTCCCAGAGGGGGAAAGGACAGCGTATCTACCGCACTGTGACACCCGGTCCCAGAGGGGGAAAGGACGGTGTATCTAACGCACTGTGACACCCGGTCCCAGAGGGGGAAAGGACAGCGTATCTAATGCACTGTGACGCCCGGTCCCAGAGGGGGAAAGGACAGCGTATCTAACGCACTGTGACACCCGGTCCCAGAGGGGGAAAGGACAGTGTATCTAACGCACTGTGACACCCGGTCCCAGAGGGGGAAAGGACAGCGTATCTAACGCACTGTGACACCCGGTCCCAGAGGGGGAAAGGACAGTGTATCTAACGCACTGTGAAACCCGCTCCCAGAGGGGAAAAGGACAGTGTATCTAATGCACTGTGACACCCGGTCCCAGAGGGGGAAAGGACAGTGTATCTAACGCACTGTGAGTCACTACATGGTTTCCTGCTTGGTGTTGCTTGCTTCCACTCGGGTTGCTGGCTAATCGGAGGCCTCTCTACCCAGCCTCCTTTCGGTGAGTGAAAGTGCCCCATCTGAGTGAAGCATGTGGGTGATGCCAACTGCTGCACGTGTGGGTTCCTCCCCCACCCTCTCGCTGTATCGGAACTGAATGATCGGGGTGGAGGTCCCGGGGTGAAATTCTCCGTCCCGATGCAGCTCTTGGGGTGTCTACCCCCTGCGAAGCTCGTGCATGGCGCAGAGGTCGATGCCCCTGAGGGAATTTTCCTGCTGCCTCTTAATTGGGGCGTTGGGGAAGGGAACGAATGGGTGCAGGCGGCGTGAGGAAGACCTAATCGTACTGTCATGTCGTTGTCCCAGGGCCACAATGGAGAGCCACCTGGACACGCCGTACAATGTGCCAGACATCGTGGTGACGATCGCCAACAACGACATCGACTTCATCATCCGGTAAGAATCCGCATTAAACCTGTCTCCATTTCCCCCTCCCCCCCATGCAGGATCTCCAGTCCTACTCTGAAATGCTGATGTTCATCGGGACCTGGGTCTGCCCATACAAGGGCGATCCCAAGGCAGTTGGTGAAGTGTGAAACTGGACACGAATGCTTCTGACAATAGGTTTATTGACAGAACACAGCATTATGTATGTCTGCTTCCTACCTACCAAGCCTCGTGTCCCGGCAGTCTCTCTTTATAAGTACTCTTGGTACTTAATTAAAAAATGTTCCTCACCTCTGTATTTTAACCTATGCGCCGGAAAACCGGACAATGGCAAACTCAGCCCTGTTGATCCTGCAAAGTCCTCCTTACTAACATCTGGGGGCTTGAGCCAAAATTGGGAGAGCTGTCTCACAAACGAGTCAAACAACAGCCTGACCTACTCATCCTCATGGAATCATAACCTTATAGATAATGTCCCAGACACCACCATCATCGTCCCTGGGTGTATCCTGTCCCGCTGGCAGGACAAACTCACCAGAAGTGTTGGCACAGTGGTATACAAGTCAGAATGGAGTTGCCCTGGGAGTCCTCAAGATCGACCCTGGACCCCATGAAGCCTCATGGCATCAGGTCAAACATGGGCAAGGAAAACCCTTTCTTATTACCACCCATTACCACCCCCCACCCCTCCCCTTAGCTGATGAATCAGTGCTTCTCCATGCTGAACACCAATTGGCAGATGCACTGAGGGTGGCAAGGGCACAGAATGTACTCTGGGTGGGGGACTTCGATGTCCGTCACCAAGGGTGGCTCGGTAGCACCAGTACAGACCGAGCCCTAAAGGAGAAAGCTGCTAAACTGGGTCTGCGGCAAGGGGTGAGGGAACCAACAAGAGGGGAAGGCCGACTTGACCTCATCCTCGCCAACCTGCCTGCCGCAGATGCGTCTGGCCATGACAGTGTTGGTAGGAGTGACCACCGCACTGTCCTTGTGGAGACGCATTCCCGTCTTCACATTCAGTATACCCTACGTCGTGTCGTACCTGAATGCATGCAGAGTTCGAAACAAAACAGATGAACTGATAGCGCAACTAGAAATAAATAAGTACAATCTGATAGGCATTTCAGAGGCATGGCTACAGGATGACAAAGATTGGGACCTGAATGTTGAAGGGTACTTGACATTTAGGAAGGATGGGAAGCTAGGAATAGGTGGAGGGGCGGCTCTGTTAATTAATGAAGGCGTTAGCACATTAGAGAGGGCTGATCAAAGTTCAGGAAACCAGTGGTTTGGGTTGAGATGAGAAACGAAGGCAAAAGGGCACTTGTGGGAGTGGTGTACAGGCCCCTTAATTGTAACTCCACGCTCGGACAGAGTATAAAGAGAGAAATGATGGGAGCTTGTCAGTAAAGTACGGCGATAATCATGGGGCATTTTAATCTACAGAAAGACTGGAAAAATCCGATGGGCAGAGGTAGCCTAGACTGAGGAGTTCAGAGAATGCTTTTCAGATAGTTTCTTAGAACAGCACGTTCTGGAGCCAACCAGAGAGCAGGCTATGCTAGACCTGGTATTGTGCAACAAGATGGGATTAATTAATGACCTTGTAGTAAAGGCACCCCTAGATAGCAGTGATCATGATACGATTGAGTTTTATATTCAATTTGAGGGAGAGAAGAGTGGGTCCAAGACTAGTATTTGAAACTTAAATAAGGGCAATTATGAGGGCAATTATGAAAGCAGAGCTAGCTAAAGTGAACTGGCAAATGAGGTTAAGGGATAGGTCAATAAGAGATGCAGTGGCAGACATTTAAGGGGATATTTCAGAATACTCAGAATAGGTACATTCCAATGAGAGAGAAAAATTCCAAGGGGAGGCCCCACCATTTGTGGTTAACTAAAGAAGTTAAAGACTGTGTCAAACTTAAAGGAAAAGTATTTAATTGTGCAAAGATGTATGGCAGAAGACTGACAATATAAAGAACAGCAAAGAATAACAAAAAATCTTAATAAGGAGGGAAGTTTTAGGATACAAGAGAAAGCTAACTAGTAATGTGAAAACAGTAAGAGTTTCTACAGACACTTAAATAAGAAAAGAGTTAACAAAATGAGCATTGGTTGTATAGAAAGTGAGTCTGGGGAATTGGTAATGGAATGTAGGGAGACGATGGATGAATTAAACAGGTATTTTGCACCGGTTTTCACTATAGAGGACACAAGTAACATCCCAGAAGTAGCTGTAAATCAGGAAATGGAAGGGAGGGAGGAACTCAGGAAAATTACAATCACCAGAGAAGTGGTACTGAGCAAATTGTTGGGGCTGCGGGGCTGACAAATCCCCAGCTTCGGATGGACTTCACCCTAGGGTCTTGACAGAAGTGGCGAGTGAGATAGTCGATGCGCTGGTTTTAATTTTCCGAAACGCCGTAGATTCCATGAGATTGGAAAATAGCGAATGTAACTCCTTTATTCAGAGAGGGAGGGAGACACAGAAAGCAGGAAACTACAGGCCAGTTAGCTTAACATCTGTCATAGGGAAAACATTAGAAGCTATTATTAAAGATATTATAGCAGCAATCAGGCAGAGTCAACATGGTTTTGTGAAAGGGAAATCATGTTTAACCAGTTTATTGGAGGTCTTTGAAGGAGTCACATGTGCTGTAGATAAGGGGGAACTGGTGGATGTACTGTACTTAGATTTCCAGAAGGCATTTGATAAGGTGACACATCAAAGGTTATTGAATATAAAAGCTCAGGGTGTAGGGGGTAACATATTGGCATGGATAGAAGATTGGCTATCAGGAAACAGAGTTGGCATAAATGGGTCTTTTTCTGGTTGGCAGGATGTGATGAGTGGTTTGTCTCAGGGATCAGTGCAGGGCCCTCAACTGTTTACAATTTATATCAATGACTTGGATGAAGGGACCAAAGGAATGGTTGCTCAATTTGTTGACGACATAGGTCAAAGATAGGTAGGAAAGTAAATTGTGAAGAGGACATAAGGAGGCTACAAAGGGACATAGATAGGTTAAGTGAGTGGGCAAAGACCCAACAAATCGAGTAAAATGCGGGCAAGTGTGAAATTGTCCATTTTGGCAGGAAGAATAAAAAAGCTTATTATCTAAATGGTGGGAGATTGCAGAGCTCTAAGTTGCAAAGGGATCTGGGTGTCCTAGTGCATGAATCCCAAAAGGTTAGTATGCAGGTACAGCAAGTAATTAAGGAAGCTATATCTAAGCACTCTAAGATGCAGAGGGATCTGGGTGTCCGAGTGCATGAATCACAAAAGGTTAGTATGCAGGTACAGCAAGTAATGAGGCAAGCTAATAGAATGTTATCATTTATTGTGAGAGGGATTGAATATAAAAGTAGGGAGGTTATGCTTCAGTTATACAGGGCACTGGTGAGACCACATCTGGAGTACTGGTCTCCTTATTTAAGGAAAGATGTAAATGTGTTGAAAGCAGTCCAGGGAAGGTTTACCAGACTAATACCTGGATTGGGCAGGTTATCTTATGAGGAAAGGTTGGACAGGCTAGGCTTGTATCTGCTGGAATTTAGAGGAGTAAGAGGCGACTTGATTGAAACATAAGATCCTGAGGGGTCTTGACAGGGTGGATGTGGAAAGGATAGGAACAGGAGAAGGCTATTCAGCCTGTCGAGCCTGCTCCGCCATTCAATACGATCATGGCTGATCGAACACTTCAATGCCTTTTACCCACACTGTCCCCATAACCCTCTACGTTATTGTTAATCAGGAATCTATCAATCTCTACCTTAACCATACTCAATGACTGTGCTTCCATGGCCCTCTGGGGTAGAGAATTCCAAAGATTCACAACCCTCTGAGTAAAGATATTTCTCCTCATCTCGGTCCTAAGTGGCTTCTCCCTTATTTTGAAATTGTGTCCCCTGGTTCTAGACTCCCCAACCAGGGGAAACATCTTCCCTGCATCTATCCTGTCTGTTCCTTTAAGTATTTTGTAGGTTTCAATGAGATTGCCTCTCATCCTTCGAAACTCTAGACAATACAGGCCCAGTTTGCCCAATCTCTCTTCATAAGACAGTCCCGCCATCCCCGGAACGAGTCTGGCAAATCCCTCTATGGCAATAATATCCTTTCTGAGGTGAGGGGACCAAAACTGCTCACAGTACTCCAGGTGCGGTCCAACCAAGCTTCTATACAATTGAAGCAAGACTTCACTACTCCTGTACTCAAATCCTCTTGTGATAAAGGCTAACATTGCATTAGTCTTCCAATTTGCCTGCTTCACCTGCATGGTTAGCCTTCAGTGACTTATGGACAAGGACACCTAGGTCCCTTTGCACATCTGGACTTCCTAATCTCTTCCCATTTAGGAAATACTCTGTGCATCTGTTCCTTCTACCAAAGTGGATAACCTAATTTTTCCACATTATATCCCATCTGCCATGTTCTTGCCCACTCACTAATCCTGTCCAAGTCCTCCTGCAGCCGCTTTACATCTTCCTCACAACCCACACATTCCCGCCCAGCTTTGTATCATCTGCGAACTTGGAAATATTACATTTGGTGCCCCCATCCAAATCGTTGATATATATTGTGAACAGCTGGGGTCCCAAGTACTGATCCTTGTGGTGCCCCCACTAGTAACAGTCTGCCAACGTGAGAATGACCTGTTTATTCCTCCACTCTGTTTTCTGCGTGTTAGCCAATCCTTAATCCATGCCAGTATATTGCCCCCTATCCCATCTGCTTTTATTTTGCTAATCAACCTCCTGTGGGGGACTTTACCAAAAAACCTTCTGAAAATCCAAGTATACTACGTCCATCGACTCTCCTTCATCAACTTTGTTAGTAACATCTTCCAAAAAAACTCCAACCAGTTCGTCAACCATGGTTTCCCATTCGCGAAACCATGCTGTCTATGCCCAGTCAGATCATGGTTATCCATGAGTTTCCATTTATCACATCCTTTAGAATGGATTCCAGCATTTTCCCTACTAATGTCAGGCCAACAGGTCAGTAGTTCCCTGTTTTCTCTCTCTCTGCCTCCCTTCTTAAACAGTGGGCTGACATTTGCTACCTTCCAATCTTCAGGAACCATTCCAGAATCGACAGGATTTTGGAAAACGATCACCAATGCATCCACTATCTCTACAATAACCTCTTTCAACACCCTGGGAATGCAGAATATCAGGTCCCGAGGACTTATCAACTTTCAGTCCCATTAATTTCCCCGATACAACATTCTTACTTATACTAATTTCCTTCAACTCCTCATTCTCCCTAGTCTCTTGGATCTCTAAATCTGGGAGATTTCCTGTACCTTCCTCTGAAAACAGACACAAAGTAATCATTTAGCTTCTCTGCCATTTCTCTCTTCCCCATTAAGAATTCTCCTGACTCTGCCTGTAATGGACCCGCGTTTATCTTAGCCAAACTCTTCCTTTTTACATACCTATCGAAGTCTTTACAGTCGTTTTGATGTTTTTTTGCTAGATTGCGTTCATATTCTATTCTCTCTTTCTTCACCAGTTTCTTGGTCTTCCTCTGCTGTATTCTTAAAAACCTCCCAATCCTCAGGTTCACTGCTACCTCTGGCAACTTTATAAGCCTTTTCTTTTAATCTTATACAATCCTTCACTTCCTTTGTCAGCCACGGTTGACTGACTTTTTGGGCTTTTGCACCTTGAAGGAAAGTATAGGCGCTGTAAGCTGTGTAATAGTTCTTTGAAGACTATCCATTGCCTGTGTACTGTCATACCTTTTAATGTATTTTCCCAATCCACCTCGGCCAATTTGTCCCTCCTGTCTTCATAATTTCCTTTATTCAACTTTGACATCCTTGCTTCAGAGTGAACTACCTCACTTTCAAATAATGTAAAATTCTAACATATTATGGTCACTCTTCCCTAAAGGTTCTTTTACAACAAAATTATTAATTAGCCCTTTTTCACTATATAGGACTAGATCTAAAATAGCTTGTCCCCTAGTCAGCTCCTCAACATGCTGCTCTAGAAAACCATCCCTAACACACTCCAGAAACTTGTCTTCCGCAGCATTAGTGCTCACTTGGTTTACCCAGCCTTTATGCAGATCGAAGTCACCCATGTTTACTGTATTGCCCATGCTACATGCTTCTCTCACCACCTGACTAATACCATGCCCCCACATTACCACGACTGTTTGGTGCCCAATAAACAACTCCAACCAATGCCTTGCTGCCCTTTGCTGTTTCCTAGCTCCACCCAAACAGATTCCACGCACGGTTCTTCCGATCTGAGGCCCTCGCTTACTAATGCACTGACCCCATCCCTTATTATCAGCGCAACCCCACCTCCTTTCCCTTCCTGCCTGTCCTTCCTAAACGCTGAATATTCAGTTCCCAGTCTTGGTCACCATGCAGACATGTTTCTGTAATGGCAATTTGATCATACCCATTTACCTCTATTTGTGCCTCTAAATCATCTACCTTATTGTGAATGCTGTGCATATTCGGGTAGAGTGCCCTTAACTTTGTCTTTTTGATATCATTCTGCATTCGAAGCATACTCAATGCTCTGCTTTGTTTCTCCTGCCTTCTAGTCTCACCACTACCTCCCGTCACCAACTTGACTTCCTTCCAATTTGGGCCACCCCTCAGGTTCCCACCAACCCCCCTCTGACAGGCTAGTTTAAACCCACCCCAACAGCACCAGCAAATCTCCCTGCGAGTATATCAGTCCCAGCCCTGTGAAAATGTAAACCGTCCGGCTGGTACAGGTCCCACCTGTGGTGTGACCACCTTCCGTAAACGTGCTGTCCATGCTGCCCTCTGCCTCGCCGGTGCACAGTGGTGACTCCGGCCTCCCGAGCTTGTGCAGCGGGGTGACACTTCCTACAGATGCGTTTGTCTGGGACACATGATGCGTCCACGACTTCACACGTACTGCAGGATGCACATTCCACTTGGCCAAGCTGACCTGCCATCTCGTAACTCTAAAATCTATTTATTACACTTAAGAGTAAGTAGAATAAATTACTAGTGACTTAACTTTACTACACCCATGCTAACTTTACCTTACTTTATTTCACTTAGACTTGATTTAACTTTATTTCCCTATGGCCAGTGTTCCTTACTGAAATCCAAGTAGCTACGACTTTATGAATGATATGTTTTTCTAGTTTTAGGCTACTTAAACACACTCCCTAACAGCAGCTTCTCACCAACCAGCAGTTGAAAACCTGCAGTTTTCCTGTGATGTCAGTCCTGGATTTTTTTCAAACTCAGCCCGCTGCCCGAGTAGAGGTGTCCCTCGCAGGTCTGGCTGCCCCACTCCCAGAAGGCGATTGAAGGCCCCGAGCCTCACCCTCTATTTATCCGCTGCCCGAGTAGAGGTGTCCCTCTCAGGTCTGGCTGTCCCCACTCCCAGAAGGCGATTGAAGGCCCCGAGCCTCACCCTCTATTTATCCGCTGCCCAAGTAGAGGTCTCCCTCTCAGGTCTGGCTGTCCCCACTCCCAGAAGGTGAGTGAAGGCTCCGAGCCTCGCCCTCTATCCACTCCCTGAACAGAGGTGTCCCTCGCAGGCCTGGCTGTCTCTGCTCCTGGAAGGATGTTTCCTCTCGTGGGAGAATCTAGAACTAGGGGGGGGTCACCGTTACAAAATAAGGGGTTGCTCATTTAAGCCAGAGATGAGGAGAAATGTTTTCTCTGAGGGTTGTGACTCTTTGGAACTCTCTTCCTCAAGAGGCAGTGGAAGCAGAAGTCGATAGATCCTTCATTAACAACGGGGTGAAAGGTTATTGGGGATAGGCGGGAGCCTATTAGCCGTGATCTTATTGAATGGTGGAGCAGGCTCGAGGGGCTGAGTGGCCTAGTCCTGCTCCTAGTTCGTATGTGTAACACTACCACCGTGCTAAACGGGACAGATTTCGAACAGATCTAGCAATTCAAGACTGGGCATCCATGAGGCGCTGTGGGCCACCAGCAGCAGCAGAATTGTACTCAAACACAATCTGTGACCTCATGGCCCGGCATATCCCCTACTCTACCATTACCACCAAGCCAGGGGATCAACACTGTTCATTGAAGAGTGCAGGAGGGTATGCCAGAAGCTGCACCAGGCATATCTAACAATGAGGTGTCAACTTGGTGAAGCTATAACACGGGACTTCTTGAGTGCCAAACAGCATAAGCAGCAAGTGATAGACAGACGGGGCTAAGAGATTCCACGACCAACGGATCAGATCTAAGCTCTGCAGTCCTGCCACATCCAGTTGTAAATGGCCAAGGACAATTAAACAACTCACTGGAGGAGGAGGCTTCACTAATATCCCCATCCTCAATGATGGGGGAGCCCAGCACATTAGTGCAAAAGACAAGGCTGAAGCATTCCCTACAGTCTTCAGCCAGATGTGCCGAGTAGATGATCCATCTTGGCCTCCGGTGGTCCCCAGCATCACAGATGCCCGTCTTCAGCCAATTCGATTCACTCCACGTGATATCAAGAAACGGCTGAAGGCACTGGATACTGCAAAGGCTATGGGTCCTGACAATATTCCGGCAATAGTACTGAAGACTTGTGCCCCTAGCCAAGCTGTTCCATTACAGCTGCAACACTGGCATCTGCCCGGCTATGGGGAAAATAGCTCAGGTATGTCCTGTACACAAAAAGCAGGACAAATCCAACCTGGCCAATTACCACCCCAACAGTCTACTCTCCATCATCAGTAAAGTGAGGGAAGGGGTCATCAACAGCGCTATCAAGCAGCACTTACTCAGCAATAACCTGCTCACTGATGCCCAGTTTGGGTTCCGCCAGGGTGACTCAGCTCCTGACCTCATTACAGCCTTGGTTCAAACACGGACAAAAGAGCTGAACTCCTGAGGTGAGGTGAGAGTGGCTGCCCTTGACATCAAGGCCGCATTTGACCGAGTGTGGCATCAAGGAGCCCGAGCAAAACTGGAGTCAATGGGAATCAGGGGGAAAACTCTCCGCTGGTTGGAGTCATACCTAGCACAAAGGAAGATGGTTGTGGTTTTTGGAGGTCAGTCATCTCAGCTCCAGGACATCACTGCAGGAGTTCCTCAGGGTAGTGTCCTCAGCCCAACCATCTTCAGCTGCTTCATCAATGACCTTCCTTCCATCATAAGGTCAGAAGTGGGGATGTTCGCTGATGATTGTACAATGTTCAGCACCATTCGCGACTCCTCAGATACTGAAGCAGCCCATTTCCAAATGCAGCAAGACCTGGACAATATCCAGGCTTGGGCTGACAAGTGGCAAGTAAGATTGCCTGGCACTTGTGTGGCATGAATGACCATCTCCAACAAGAGAGAATCTTCTATCGCCCCCTTGACATTCAATAGCATTACCATCACTGAATCCCCCACTATCAACATCCTGGGGGTTACCATTGACCAGAGACTGCACTGGACTAGCCATATAAACACTGGCTACGAGAGCAGGTCAGAGGCTGGGAATTCTGTGGAGAGTAACTCACCTCCTGACTCCCCAAAGCCTGTCCCCCATCCACAAGGCACCAGTCAGGAGTGTGATGGAATACTCCCCACTTGCCTGGATGAGTGTAGCTCCCACTACACTCAAGAAGCTCGACACTGTCCAGGACAAAGCAGCCCCGCTTGATCGGCACCCCATCCACAAACATTCACTCCCTCCACCACCGACGCACAGTGGCAGCAGTGTGTGTACCATCTACAAGATGCACTGCAGCAACTCACCAAGGCTCCTTAGGCAGTGTCGCCCAAACTCACGACCACTACCACCTAGAAGCACAAGGGCAGCAGACACATGGGGAACACCACCACCTGGAAGTTCCCCTCCAGGCCACTCACCATCCCGACTTGGAAATATATCGGCCGTTCCTTCACTGTCGCCGACCGTGGAACTCCCTCCCTGACAGCACTACACCACATGGGGACTGCAGCAGTTCAAGAAG
Organism: Cetorhinus maximus; assembly: GCF_964194155.1. Classification (NCBI taxonomy): domain Eukaryota; kingdom Metazoa; phylum Chordata; class Chondrichthyes; order Lamniformes; family Cetorhinidae; genus Cetorhinus; species Cetorhinus maximus. The sequence goes on from NW_027598621.1 coordinate 14,884, forward strand.
GCGGCTCACCCACCACCTTCTCAAGGGGCAATTAGGGACGGGCAATAAAAATGCTGGGCCCAGCCAGCGACGCCCACATTCCCAGAATGAAGTTTTAAAAATGAGTACTCGTTAACGTACCATTAATACAAGGAACACAGGAAGTTAGCATGCAGCTACAGCAAGCAATGAGGAAGGCAAGTAGAACGTTGGCTTTTATTGCAAAAGGACTGGAGTACAGGAATAAGGAAGACTTTTAATTGGATGGGGCTTTGGTGAGAGAGCACCTGGACTAGTGTGTACAGTTTTAGTCTCAGTATTGGAACGTGGGTGCAGGATTAGGCCTATCGTTGCCTGTTCATTCATTCATTTGGATCATGACTGATCCCCTACTTCCACACCACTTTCCCACAACACCTTTTAAGGAAGGACGTCCTGGCATTGGAGGCGGTACAGCGAAGGTTCACTCGATCGGTCTTCGGGATGAGGGGAAAAGTGGGGTTGGTGTCCTATGGGGAGAGGCTGAGTGAATTGGGTCTGTATACTCTGGAGCTGTGAAGAACGAGAGTCGATCTCATTGAAACCTGCTCGATTCTGAAAGGGTTTGACAGGGTGGTCACTAAGAGGTTGTTTCCCCGCCCCCCCCCCCACCCCTGGCTGGGGTATCGGGAACACGGTGGGGCGTGTGGGGGGAGGGGGCACAGTCTCAGGATAAGGGGTCGGCCATTTTGGACTGAGACGAGGAGAAATTTCTTCACTCAGAGGGTTGTGAATCTTAGGAATTCTCGCCCCAGAGGGTTGTGTATACTCTTGTTGAGTATAGGCCCGACGGGGATCAATAGACTTTTAGCCTTTCAGGGAATCGAGGGATACAGGGAGCGGGTGGAGGGGGCAGTTGAGGCAGAAGGTCAGCCATGATCGTATGGAATGGGGGAGCAGGGGTGAGGGGCCGAATGGTCTTCTATTTATGTGACTCTCGCAGCTCAACTTGACGTGCTGTGTTCTGAGAGGAAAGGATTTCTCCAACTAACCACTTTCTTAACTTGCCTACCCCACCCCTGATCCCCGACAGGATTTCGGACCGGGGCGGAGGGATTCCACATAAATGTTTGGACAAAGTCATGAATTACCACTTCACCACGGCAGAGTCCAGCACTCAGGAGCTGCAGAACAACACCATCCTGGGGAACATGGTGGACATGGTCAACAGTGGGCAGTCCAACCCTATGCACGGGTATGTGACCCAGCTTCCTTCCCGTTCGCTCCCACTGTACACAATCCCAATGGACCCAAACCCCTTCCCGTTCACTCCCACTGTACACAATCCCAATGGACCCAAACCCCTTCCCGTTCACTCCCACTGTACACAATCCCAATGGACTCAAACCCCTTCCTGTTCACTCCCACTGTACACAATCCCAATGGACCCAAACCCCTTCCCATTCACTCCCAATGTACCCAAACCCCTTCCCGTTCACTCCCATTGTACACAATCCCAATGGACCCAAACCCCTTCCCATTCACTCCCACCGTACACAATCCCAATGGACCCAAACCCCTTCCCGTTCACTCCCACTGTCCACAATCCCAACGGACCCAAACCCCTTCCCGTTCACTCCGACTGTACACAATCCCAATGGACCCAAACCCCTTCCCGTTCACTCCCACTGTACACAATCCCAATGGACCCAAACCCCTTCCTGTTCACTCCCACTGTACACAATCCCAATGGAACCAAACCCCTTCCCGTTCACTCCCACTGTACACAATCCCAATGGACCCAAACCCCTTCCCGTTCACTCACACTGTACACAATCCCAATGTACCCAAACCCTTTCCCGTTCACTCCCACCGTACACAATCCCAATGGACCTAAACCTCTTCCCGCTTACTCCCACCGTACACAATCCCAATGGACCCAAACCCCTTCCCGTTCACTCCCACTGTACACAATCCCAATGGACCCAAACCCCTTCCCGTTCACTCCCACTGTACACAATCCCAATGGACCCAAACACCTTCCCGTTCACTCCCACCGTACACAATCCCAATGGACACAAACCCCTTCCCGTTCACTCCCACTGTACACAATCCCAATGTACCCAAACCCCTTCCCGTTCACTCCCACTGTACACAATCCCAATGGACACAAACCCCTTCCCGTTCACTCCCACTGTACACAATCCTAATGGACCCAAACCCCTTCCCATTCACTCCCAATGTACCCAAACCCCTTCCCGTTCACTCCCACTGTACACAATCCCAATGGACCCAAACCCCTTCCCGTTCACTCCCACTGTACACAATCCCAATGGACTCAAACCCCTTCCCGTTCACTCCCACTGTACACAATCCCAATGGACCCAAACCCCTTCCCATTCACTCCCAATGTACCCAAACCCCTTCCCGTTCACTCCCACTGTACACAATCCCAATGGACCCAAACCCCTTCCCATTCACTCCCACTGTACACAATCCCAATGGACCCAAACCCCTTCCCGTTCACTCCCACCGTACACAATCCCAATGGACCCAAACCCCTTCCCGTTCACTCCCACCGTACACAATCCCAATGGACCCAAACCCCTTCCCGTTCACTCCCACTGTCCACAATCCCAATGGACCCAAACCCCTTCCCGTTCACTCCAGCTGTACACAATCCCAATGGACCCAAACCCCTTCCCGTTCACTCCCACTGTACACAATCCCAACGGACCCAAACCCCTTCCCGTTCACTCCGACTGTACACAATCCCAATGGACCCAAACCCCTTCCCGTTCACTCCCACTGTACACAATCCCAATGGACCCAAACCCCTTCCCGTTCACTCCCACTGTACACAATCCCAATGGACCCAAACCCCTTCCCGTTCACTCCCACTGTACACAATCCCAATGGAACCAAACCCCTTCCCGTTCACTCCCACTGTACACAATCCCAATGGACCCAAACCCCTTCCCGTTCACTCACACTGTACACAATCCCAATGTACCCAAACCCTTTCCCGTTCACTCCCACCGTACACAATCCCAATGGACCTAAACCTCTTCCCGCTTACTCCCACCGTACACAATCCCAATGGACCCAAACCCCTTCCCGTTCACTCCCACTGTACACAATCCCAATGGACCCAAACCCCTTCCCGTTCACTCCCACTGTACACAATCCCAATGGACCCAAACACCTTCCCGTTCACTCCCACCGTACACAATCCCAATGGACCCAAACCCCTTCCCGTTCACTCCAGCCGTACACAATCCCAATGTACCCAAACCCCTTCCCGTTCACTCCCACTGTGCACAATCGTATTGTCCGGTTCGAAAAAAAAAATTCCAAAGCTGATGTCTTGCTTCTCTTTATTTTGCCGGTAGTTTTGGATTCGGACTGCCCACCTCACGTGCCTACGCAGAGTACCTGAGTGGCTCGCTCATGGTCCAGTCGCTTCAGGGCATTGGGACCGACGTCTACCTGCGCCTGAGACACATCGACGGAAAGGAGGAGAGCTTCCGCATTTGACGGGGTCACCCCGTCTCTCTCGAGGTCGCCGAGTGGCGAGAGCATGGCCGGGCGGATGGTGGGGGTGGGGCGGTGCGGTGGTGGGTGGTGTGGGGCTTGGGGAGGAGGAGGAGGGGGGCAAAAACCATTGCGAGGAAAATAAAACGAGCAGGAAGACGGAGAGAGGGAGAGAGAGAGACAGAGTTTACGATGTGGCCAAGCCGCCACGGCCTCGTCACCCGGTGGGACTATTTTCTCCGTTTTGGCGCGACTTGGCTTCCCGACTTGGCGTTCGTCAGCCTCTTGGTCGTCTCGAAGCCCCCCGCCCCCCAGACCGTTACCACTCCAATTAACCTATCCAGGTTGGGACCACGACACTCCATGCTTTGTCAAGTTCGGATCCGCCGGAAATTTCCGGACCACGCCACTCCCCCGCCTTCAACTCTCGGATGGCCAACCCGGCGGCCATTTTGAAATCCGGGGATCATTCCCCCCCCCCCCAACTAATGCGCTGCCGCTTTTCAGGGACCATTGCCCGCTCGTTGACGGAGGGGCGGGGGGGGGGGGGGGGGGGCCATTTTAGAAATTTCCGGATCCTTCCTCTCCGACGCAAGTTGAAAATTTAGAATTCACGACACTCCAGTTAACGTATTTCCAGGTTGGTAGCCATTTTACGAGGGCTGCCCCCCAAAGATGTTTGGGCCAAAGTGGAAGCCATTTTGTTGCGTAGTGACCTCTGATTTGGGGGTCACACCACTTGGCAAGAATCAGTCTCTCTTTCTCCTTTTCTCTCTCTCTCTCTCTCTCCCTGTCCAGCATGTCACAACCATCTATTGTAAGTGTTTTTTTTCCTTGAAGCTTCTCCTGCTTGCTTGGGAGCAGCTGCGTGCCTAGGGAAACTTCCAGAACGTATTTTTGGTCTTGGGCGGGGTGGGGTCTCTCTGTCAGCGGCCGGTAGGCAAGTCAAGGGTTTGGTGGTGAACGTGGGCCTGCCTCTTCTCCGTGGGGCTCGCGGTGCACCCCAGCTGAGCTGGGGCATTGCCACGGGAACAACCGACGGGCAGGCCCAGCTTTCGGATCCTTCCAGACCATCGCGTCCTCGAGCTGGGCCGGAAATCCAGTTCCGCGAGGGAATCGACGCGAGTGGTACGTCGGGGTCAGCGCTGAGGGAGCGCCGCGCTGTCGGAGGGTCAGTGCTGAGGGAGAGCCGCGCTGTCGGAGGGTCAGTGCTGAGGGAGCGCCGCGCTGTCGGAGGGTCAGCGCTGAGGGAGCGCCGCACTGTCGGAGGGTCAGCGCTGAGGGAGCGCCGCACTGTCGGAGGGTCGGTGCTTAGGGAGAGCCGCACTGTCGGAGGGTCAGTGCTGCGGGAGCGCCACACTGTCGGAGGGTCAGTGCTGAGGCAACGCCGCACTGTCGGAGGGTCAGTGCTGAGGGAGAGCCGCACTGTCGGAGGGTCAGTGCTGAGGGAGCGCCGCACTGTCGGAGGGTCGGTACTGAGGGGGTGCCGCACCATCGGAGGGCAAGCGCCCGAGGGGTGGCGAGGCGGCGGAGGGAGCAGAGCACGAGCTCATGAGGGAGCAGAGGACCGTTGGACTGCCACCTTCTGTATGAAACTGGAAACCAAAGGCTCTACCTCCCCCTCGGGTAGAAGGGGCAGTTACGAACAGTGCTGGAGTGAAAACCGTACTCTTTGTGGGAGCTTCCTGTGCACAAATGGGCTGCTTTGTGTATTATTTATAACAGTGACCTCAGAACAAAACAAAGTCCATCTTTGGTCGGGGTGACTTTGGAACAGCCACGAATCCTGTTCTAAAACTGATCCATTCTGTCCACGCGTTTCCCAGAGGTTTAACCAGTCATTTTGAAGGGGGCTTCTGGAATACACTCCTCGGAGAGACCGCCACCTCCCTCAACCAAGCCGACCAACCCACCCGCCTCGAATACAGTCTGGAGTGCTTTCCCTGGGTCCCAATCCCACAATCTTCAAACTCCACAGCTGAGTGGGTGGGATGTTAAAGGGTGCGGGGAGAGTGTGGGATTAGACTGGGTGGGATATTAAAGGGTGCGGGGAGAGAGTGGGATTAGACTGGGTGGGATATTGAAGGGTGCGGGGAGAGAGTGGGATTAGACTGGGTGGGATATTGAAGGGTGCGGGGAGAGAGTGGGATTAGACTGGGTGGGATATTAAAGGGTGCGGGGAGAGAGTGGGATTAGACTGGGTGGGATATTAAAGGGTGCGGGGAGAGAGTGGGATTAGACTGGGTGGGATATTAAAGGGTGCAGGGAGAGAGTGGGATTAGACTGGGTGGGATATTAAAGAGTGCAGGGAGAGAGTGGGATTAGACTGGGTGGGATATTAAAGAGTGCAGGGGGAGAGTGGAATTAGACTGGGTGGGATATTAAAGGGTGTGGGGAGTGAGGGAGAGAGTGGGATTAGACTGGGTGGAATATTAAAGGGTGTGGGGAGTGATGGGGCGAGTGGGATTAGACTGGGTGGGATATTAAAGGGTGCGGGGAGTGAGTGGGATTAGACTGGGTGAGATATTAAAGGGTGCGGGGAGTGAGTGGGATTAGACTGGGTGAGATATTAAAGGGTGGGGGAGAGTGGGATTAGACTGGGTGAGATATTAAAGGATGCAGGGAGTGAGGGAGATTGGGATTAGACTGGGTGGGATATTAAAGGGTGTGGGGAGTGAGCGGGTTAGTGGGATTAGACTGGGTGGGATATTAAAGGGTGCAGGGAGTGAGGGGGAGAGTGGGATTAGACTGGGTGGGATATTAAAGGGTGCAGGGAGTGAGGGGGAGAGTGGGATTAGACTGGGTGGGATATTAAAGGGTGCGGGGAGTGAGTGGGATTAGACTGGGTGGAATATTAAAGGGTGCGGGGAGGGAGTGGGATTAGACTGGGTGGAATATTAAAGGGTGTGGGGAGAGTGGGATTAGATTGGGTGGGATATTAAAGGGTGCGGGGAGTGAGTGGGATTAGACTGGGTGGAATATTAAAGAGTGTGGGATTAGACTGGGTGGGATATTAAAGGGTGCGGGGAGAGTGGGATTAGACTGGGTGGGATATTAAAGGGTGCAGGGAGTGAGTGGGATTAGACTGGGTGGGATATTAAAGGGTGCAGGGAGAGAGTGGGATTAGACTGGGTGGGATATTAAATGGTGCAGGGAGTGAGGGAGAGAGTGGGATTAGACTGGGTGGGATATTAAATGGTGCAGGGAGTGAGGGGGAGAGTGGGATTAGACTGGGTGGGATATTAAAGGTTGCGGGGAGACTGGGTTTAGACCGAGTTGGAACTTCAAAGGGACGGTGGGAGCCGGCTTCGACTAGATGGGATATTCAATCTGAGTTGGGGGAGTGGGTTTAGACTGGGCGGGATATTACAGGGCAAGGTGAGGGGGAGTGGGGTTAGAGTTTGGGAATATCACGTAGTGCAAGACCTGGACAGTGTTCAGGCGAGGGCTGAAAAGTAGCAAGTCACGTTTGCTCCACACACAGGCAGGCAACTGCACTGAGTTTAACCATCTCCCCATGACATTTAAGAGCATTATCATCACTGCATCCCCCACTATCAACATCCTGTGGGGTTACCATTGACCAGAAACTGAACTTGACCAGCCATTTCAATACTGTGGCTACAAGGCCTGGGAATCCTGCAGTGAGTAGCTCACCTCCTTACTCCCCAAAGCCTGTCCACCATCTACAAGGCACAAGTCAGGAGTGTGATGGAAACATCTTTTTATTCATTCACAGGACATGCGCGTTGGTGGCTGGGCTCCAGCATTTATTGCCCGTCCCTAATTGCCCCTCGAGAAGGTGGTGGGTGAGCCACGTTCTTGAACCACTGCAGTCACCGTGTGGTGTAGGTACACCCACGGCACTGTTAGGGTGGGAGTTCCAGGATTTGGACCCAGCGACAGTGAAGAAGCAGCCGATATATTTCCAAGTCGGGATGGTGAGTGGCTCGGAGGGGAACTTCCAGGTGGTGGTGTTCCCCATGTGTCTGCTGCCCTCGTCCTTCTAGATGGTAGAGGTCGTGGGTTTGGGAGGCGCTGTCGAAGGAGCCTTGGTGAGTTGCTGCAGTGCATCTTGTAGATGGTACACACACTGCTGCTACTGTGTGTCGATGGTGGAGGGAGTGAATGTTTGTGGATGGGGTGCCGATCAAGCGGAAGTTCTCCTCCGAGCCACTCACCATCCCGACTTGGAAATATATTGGCCGTCTCTTCGCTGTCGCCGGTCCAAATCCTGGAACCCCCTCCCTAACAGCGCCGTGGGTGTACCTACACCACACGGGGACTGCAGCAGTTCAGGATGACAGCTCACTGCCCCCGCCCCCCCCCCCCAACCTTCTCGAGGGGCAATTATAGATGGGCAGTAAATGCTGGGCCGCGTGCATCCTGTGAAAGAAGAGAAAAGATCAGTAAGGTGCATTGCAATGATCCACCAAGGCTCCTTTGCCAGGCTCCTCTCCCTCCTTATCTGCCCAGACCCCTCATGATTTTGTACATCTCATCAAATTAAATCTGAACCTTTGCCCAAGCTATGTGCATATTTCGCACTGCCACGATCTTTCAAGGGGGGATTGCAAATGAAAGGGAGTGCAATTTGCACGTTTTTTAAATAAACCCTGTCTGCTACCTCAAAGTCATCCAGTTCCTTCATTGATCCTGCCCAGTGTAAGAAATGCGACTAAAGACTACATTTCCCATGATGCATCCACCGCAAAGCGCATGCGTCAGCAGGCCTGGAGTTGCCGGATAGCACCCACCCTTTTGGTGCCCTACTGCCATCTGGGTGATGGAGGGCCAACGCATGCGCGTTTGGGCTGGTCGACGCCCTCAACCGCCAACCTATGATCCGAATGGGGCCCGCTTTGTATTTTCTAGAAATATTTGCGATTTGAAACGAGTCGTGTTTTCACCTAGATCGTCCTGTTCAGAAATAAGCGATCCATTTGTGGCCCCTCATTCCCACCAACTTCGGGCGTGCTGCTTGCTGGGAGTTGTAGTCTGGACCCCAACTCCCGTCAGCCATCGCGTCGGCGCTTGCGCCGTGAGCTCTACACCCCCTTCCGCTGAGTCGTCTCGTCGGGGTGCGCGAGGGAGAGGGTGGTCGGCGCCTGCGCAGTGACTTCCCAACGGCCGCCCGTTGGGAGCGTCGCAGTGGCTGGTGGGAGCTGCGGTGCCCGCTCGGCTGGCGAGCATGCGCAGTTGGGTAATAGAGGGTAACGGACTACAGCTTCCGTCGGGCGCCACGGGAGCGCGGTGCCCTGTGGGACTTGTAGTCCGGCGGGCCGCCTGTTAGTGGCTAGGCTGGGGTGGGGGTGGCGCGGGACTCCAATTCCCGTCGGTCCTCGGCGGCGGCTGCGCAGTGGGGCCTTCTTCCCCGCCTCTGCGAAGGAGGAGCCCCGGCCGCCATGATGGAGACAAAATGGAGGCGAGGGCGAGGGGAGGCGACTGATTAGAAAAAGAAGGGAAAGGAAAAAAATATCAGCCCGGGATGAAGTGAAGGAGGAGGAGGAGAAAGATAAAACCCCAGGAGGGAGATTGAAAGAGCAAAATCAGTTGATTAAAATCCCCCTTTCCCCCGCCCCCTGTGGGGGGAATTGATCATTATTTTGTTGTTGGTGGAGGTGGTGGTGGCGCCGACTCCCCGGGCCCGGGGCCAGAGCCAGCAGGAAGGATGGCGGCGGCGGCGCCGCGGCCCCCGCTGCCCCCGCCCCTGCTGCCCCCGCCGCTGAGGGCGAGCAGCCGAGCGGCCCGGCCCTGACATGGCGCTCAGCCCCGAGGATGAGGAGCAGGAGAGCGGCGGAGGCGGAGGAGCCCAGGTGAGAGGGGGGGGGGGGAGGGGAGGGGAGAGGGGGGGGGGGGGGAGGGGAGGGGAGAGGGGGGTGGGGGGGGGGGAGAGGGGGGTAGGGGGGCAGGGGCGGTGGGGGGGGGGTAGGGGCGGTGGGGGGGGAGAGAGGGGGGTAGGGGGGGGCAGGTGGGGGGGAGAGAGGGGGGTAGGGGGGGGCAGGGGTGGGGGGGAGGCTTGGCACCTTCAACTTCCTCAAGATGGGGAGTCACCAACCCCGAAAGATTGAGGGAAGCAGGGCACCCAGAGGCTGTTCAAGGGCTGCTGCTGCTCTCTTAAAGGGCTGCTGCTGCTCTGTTAAAGGGCTGCTGCTCTCTTAAAGGGCTGCTGCTCTCTTAAAGGGCTGCTGCTGCTCTGTTAATGAGCTACTGCTGCTCTTAAAGGGCTGCTGCTGCTCTCTTATAGGGCTGCTGCTGATGCTCTGTTAATGTGCTGCTGCTCTGTTAATGTGCTGCTGCTCTCTCAAAGGGCTGCTGCTGCTCTCTCAAAGGGCTGCTGCTGCTCTCTCAAAGGGCTGCTGCTGCTCTCTTAAAGGGCTGCTGCTCTCTTAAAGGGCTGCTGCTGCTCTCTTATAGGGCTGCTGCTGATGCTCTGTTAATGTGCTGCTGCTCTGTTAATGTGCTGCTGCTCTCTCAAAGGGCTGCTGCTGCTCTCTCAAAGGGCTGCTGCTGCTCTCTCAAAGGGCTGCTGCTGCTCTCTTAAAGGGCTGCTGCTCTCTTAAAGGGCTGCTGCTGCTCTCTTATAGGGCTGCTGCTCTGTTAATGTGCTGCTGCTCTCTTAAAGGGCTGCTGCTGCTCTCTTAAAGGGCTGCTGCTGCTCTCTTATAGGGCTGCTGCTGATGCTCTGTTAATTGGCTGCTGCTCTGTTAATGTGCTGCTGCTCTCTCAAAGGGCTGCTGCTGCTCTCTCAAAGGGCTGCTGCTGCTCTCTCAAAGGGCTGCTGCTGCTCTCTCAAAGGGCTGCTGCTGCTCTCTCAAAGAGCTGCTGCTGCTCTCTTATAGGGCTGCTGCTGCTCTCTTATAGGGCTGCTGCTGATGCTCTGTTAATTGGCTGCTGCTCTGTTAATGTGCTGCTGCTCTCTCAAAGGGCTGCTGCTGCTCTGTTAAAGGGCTGCTGCTGCTCTGTTAAAGGGCTGCTGCTGCTCTCTTATAGGGCTGCTGCTGCTCTCTTATAGGGCTGCTGCTGATGCTCTGTTAATTGGCTGCTGCTCTGTTAATGTGCTGCTGCTCTCTCAAAGGGCTGCTGCTCTCTTAAAGGGCTGCTGCTCTCTTAAAGGGCTGCTGCACTGTTAATGAGCTGTTGCTGCTCTCTTAAAGGGCTGCTGCTGCTCTCTTAAAGGGCTGCTGCTGCTCTCTTAAAGGGCTGCTGCTGCTCTCTTAATGAGCTGCTGCTGCTCTCTTAATGAGCTGCTGCTGCTCTCTTAATGAGCTGCTGCTGCTCTCTTAAAGAGCTGCTGCTCTCTTAAAGGGCTGCTGCTGCTCTGTTAATGAGCTGCTGCTGCTCTCTTAAAGAGCTGCTGCTCTCTTAAAGGGCTGCTGCTGCTCTGTTAATGAGCTGCTGCTGCTCTCTTAAAGGGCTGCTGCTGCTCTCTTAAAGGGCTGCTGCTGCTCTGTTAATGAGATGCTGCTGCTCTCTTAATGAGCTGCTGATGCTCTGTTAATGGGCTGCTGCTGCTGATGCTGTTGATGAGCTGCTGCTGCTCTGTTAATGGGCTGCTGCTGCTCTCTTAAAGGGCTGCTGATGCTCTGTTAATGAGCTGCTGCTGCTATCTTAAAGGGCTGCTGCTCTGTTAATGGGCCGCTGCTGCTCTCTTAAAGGGCTGCTGCTGCTCTGTTAAAGGGTTGCTGATGCTCTCTTAAAGGGCTGCTGCTGCTCTGTTAATGGGCTGCTGCTCTCTTACAGGGCAGCTGCTGCTCTCTTAAAGGGCTGATGCTCTGTTAATTGGCTGCTGCTCTCTTAAAGGGCTGCTGCTGCTCTTAATGGGCTGCTGCTGCTCTCTTAATGAGCTGCTGCTGCTCTGTTAATGGGCTGCTGCTGCTCTCTTAAAGGGCTGCTCTCTTAAAGGGCTGCTGCTGCTCTCTTAATGAGCTGCTGCTCTTTCTTAATGAGCTGCTGCTGCTCTCTTAATGAGCTGCTGCTCTGTTAATGGGCTGCTGCTGCTTTGTTAATGAGCTGCTGCTGCTTTGTTAATGAGCTGCTGCTGCTCTATTAAAGGGCTGCTGCTGCTCTCTTAATGAGCTGCTGCTCTGTTAATGGGCTGCTGCTGCTCTGTTAATGAGCTGCTGCTGTTCTCTTAAAGGGTTGCTGCTGCTCTCTTAATGAGCTGCCGCTGCCCTGTTGATGGGCTGCTGATGCTCTGTTAATGAGCTGCTGCTGCTCTCTTAATGAGCTGCTGCTGCTCTCTTGAGCTGCTGCTGCTCTCTTAAAGGGCTGCTGCTGCTCTCTTAAAGGGCTGCTGCTGCTCTGTTAATGAGCTGCTGCTGCTCTCTTAATGAGCTGCTGCTGCCCTCTTAAAAGGCTGCTGCTGCTCTCTTAAAGGGCTGCTGCTGCTCTCTTAATGAGCTGCTGCTGCTCTGTTAATGGGCTGCTGATGCTCTGTTAATGAGCTGCTGCTGCTGCTCTCTTAAAGGGCTGCTGATGCTCTGTTAATGAGCTGCTGCTCTCTTAATGAGCTGCTGCTGCTCTGTTAATGGGCTGCTGCTGCTCTCTTAATGAGCTGCTGCTGCTCTGTTAATGGGCTGCTGCTGATGCTCTGTTAATGAGCTGCTGCTGCTCTCTTAATGAGCTGCTGATGCTCTGTTAATGGGCTGCTGCTGATGCTCTGTTAATGAGCTGCTGCTGCTCTCTTAATGAGCTGCTGATGCTCTCTTAATGAGCTGCTGCTGCTCTATTAATGCGCTGCTGCCATCTTAAAGGGCCGCTGCTGCCATCTTAAAGGGCCGCTGCTGCCCTCTTAAAGGGCCGCTGCCGCTTTTTGAAAGGGCCGCTGCTGCTCTCTTAAAGGACTGCTGCTGCTCTTTTAAAGGATTGCTGCTGCTCTTTTAAAGGGTTGCTGCTGCTCTCTTAATGCGCTGCTGCCATCTTAAAGGGCTGCTGCTACTCTCTTAAAGGGTTGCTGTTGCTCTCTTAAAGGGCCGCTGCTGCTCTCTTACAGGGCCCCTGCTGCTCTCTTAAAGGGCCGCTGCTGCCATCTTAAAGGGCTGCTGCTGCTCTCTTAAAGAGCTGCTGCCGCTTTTTAAAGGGCTGTTGCTACTTTCTGAAAGGGCTGCTTCTGCTCTCTTAAAGGGCTGCTGCTGCCCACTTAAAGGCCGATGCTCTTTTAAAGGACTGCTGCTGCTCTCTTAAAGGGTTGCTGCTGCTCTCTTAATGCGCTGATGCCATCTTAAAGGGCTGCTGCTACTCTCTTAAAGGGTTGCTGTTGCTCTCTTAAAGGGCCGCTGCTGCTCTCTTACAGGGCCCCTGCTGCTCTCTTAAAGGGCCGCTGCTGCCATCTTAAAGGGCTGCTGCTGCTCTCTTAAAGAGCTGCTGCCGCTTTTTAAAGGGCTGTTGCTACTTTCTGAAAGGGCTGCTTCTGCTCTCTTAAAGGGCTGCTGCTGCCCACTTAAAGGCCGATGCTCTTTTAAAGGACTGCTGCTGCTCTCTTAAAGGGTTGCTGCTGCTCTCTTAATGCGCTGATGCCATCTTAAATGGCCGCTGCTCATTTAAAGGGCTGCTGCTGCTCTGTTAAAGGGTTGTTGTTGCCGTCTTAAAGGGCTGTTGCTCTCTTAAAGGGCTGCTGATTTCTTAAGGGCCACAGCTCCCTCAAAGGGCTGCTGCTGCTCTCTTAAAGGGCTGCTGCTGCTCTTTTAAACATGGCTGCTGCTGCTCTTTTAAGCATGGCTGCTGCTGCTCTTTTAAAGGGCTGCTGTTATTTTAAATGTGGCTGCTGCTACTGTTCAAGGGCTGCTGCTGCTTTTTTAAACGTGGCTGCTGCTGCTCTTTTAAACGTTGCTGCTGCTCGTTTAAGGGCTGCTGCTGCTCTTTTAAAGGGCTGCTGTTGCGCTTTGAAAGTGCTGCTGCGGTTCAAGAGCTGCTGCTGCTTTTTTAAACGTGGCTGCTGCTGCTCGTTTTAAGGGCTACTGCTGCTCTTTTAAGGAAGTTAAATCTCTTTTAAGGATTGTTGCTGCTCTTTTAAACGTGGCTGCTGCTGCTCGTGTAAGGGCTGCTGCTCGTTTAAAGTTTGCTGCTGCTCATGCGAGGGCTGCTGCTGCTGCTCTTTAAGGGCTCCCACGTTTGGTTAATGAGCTTGCTGCTGCTGTTAAAGGGCTGGCAGCATCTATTGAAGGACTTGCTGCTGCATCTAGTGAAGGGGTTGCTGCTAGCTGCTTAAGGATTTGCTCTAGCTGTTGAAGGACCTGCTGCTGTTAAAAAGCTGCTGCAGCCCTTTAGGGGTTGCTACAGCTGGTCAAGGGGTTTGCGGCTGCTGTTAAAGGGTGGGGGGCTGCTGCTGTTAAAGTTCAATGGCAGCACTTGAAGGGGTTGCTGCTGCTGTTAAAGGGCTGCTGTTGAAGGGCTGCTGCTGTTAAAGGGGGCTGCTGCAGCTATTGGAGATTTACTGCAGCTGTTCAAGGGCTGCTGCGTCTGTGGAACGACTTGCTGCAGCTATGTAAGGAGTTGCTGCAGCGGTTAAAGGGCCGCTGCAGTTCTTCTGCAGCTGCTGTCATGTTTAAAGGGCCGCTGCATTGGTGAATGATCTACTGCTGCCAAGGAATTACTGCCGCTGTTTAAGGAGCTGTTTCTGCTCTCTTTCGGGGATGGGGGATGGTGGGGGAGTCTACCGCTATTGCTCACCGGGTCCCTGGTGGGCTGCTGGTGCTGCAATGTGGGTGTAACAGGAACAGAAAGCGTCTCACATCCTCAGCAGGCCAGGCAGCGTCTGCGGACAGAGGAACGCAGTTTCGGGTCGATGACTTCTCGTCAGACCCGCCTCTGAAACGCCAACTCTGCTTTTCTCTCCACTGTCGCTGCTGAGGCTTTCCAGCACTTTCCGTTTACGCTTCAGGTTTCCAGCAGCCACGGCACTTTAACCTTTTGCGTTTGGTGCGAGCGTTTGGCGGGGGAGGGGAGAACACGGGACACTTGCTCTCTGACTGTCCCTTGCCTAACTCGTTTGCCAACACGCGCCTGGACACCGTAAAATAAGAGACTGGAGAAGGGGTCCTCTGTCTCACAGTGGGGAGGTTAAGGATGGGTTTGTCACAACAGTCCCAGCGATGAAGGGACTTCAGTTCGCGTGGAGAGACTGGGAGGAGCTGGGATCGTGCTCCCCGGAGCGGACAAGGTGAAGGGGAGGTGGGGGGAGATTCAATCGAGGCGTTCCCAATCGGGAAGGTGTTGGGATCGAGGGAACGAGGGGGAAACTGTTTCCAGTGGCAGGAGGGTGGGGAAACCAGAGGGACACGGATCGGAGGTTATTGGGAGAGGAACCGGAGTTGGTGGGGGAGATGGGGAAAGGTTTTGTGTGACCCAGCGAGTTGTTGTGATCTGGAAGGCTCTGCCTGAAAGGGCGGTGGGAGCAGATTCTGCCACCACCCCGTCCCTCTCCCTTGGACACCGTCTGAATCTGAAGTGAGCTGTTTGCAGCTTTGCTGTCGTATTTGATCCAGAGCTGAGGTTCCAGCACCATGCCCTCTCCATCAGCAGACTGCCTTCTTCCCCCTCCATAACATCGCCCGACTCCGCCCCGTCTCAGCTCATTGGCTGCTGAAACCCTCGACCGCCCCTTCGTTCCCTCCGGACTCCACTATTCCGACGCTCTCCCGGCTGCTCTCCCACGTTCGACCCTCCGTAAACTTCAGCTCGTCCCAAAACTCTGCTCCCCACCCAGTGCCCGAAGTCCCACCGAGTCCCGTTCACCCGTCACCCCCTGTGCTCGCTGACCCACACCGGCTTCCGGTCCGGCAACACCTCCATTTTCACATTCTCACCCTCGTTTTCAAATCCCTCCTTGGCTCTCACCCCCCTCCCTATCTCTGTAACCACCTCCAGCCCCGACAACCCTCCCTAACTCTGTAACCTCCTCCAGCCCCTGCAACCCTCCCTATCTCTGTAACCTCCTCCAGCCCCTACAACCCTCCCTATCTCTGTAACCTCCTCCAACCCCTACACCCCTCCCTATCTCTGTAATCTCCTCCAGCCCCTACACCTCTCCCTATCTCTGTAACCTCCTCCAGCCCCTACAACCCTCCCTATCTCTGTAACCTCCTCCAGCCCCTACACCCCTCCCTATCTCTGTAACCTCCTCCAGCCCCTACACCCCTCCCTATCTCTGTAACCTCCTCCAGCCCCTACACCCCTCCCTATCTCTGTAACCATCTCCAGCCCTGACAACCCTCCCTATCTCTGTAACCTCCTCCAGTCCCGACACCCCTCCCTATCTCTGTAACCTCCTCCAGCCCCTACACCCCTCCCTATCTCTGTAACCTCCTCCAGCCCCTACACCCCTCCCTATCTCTGTAACCTCCTCCAGCCCCTACACCCCTCCCTATCTCTGTAACCATCTCCAGCCCTGACAACCCTCCCTATCTCTGTAACCTCCTCCAGCCCCTACACCCCTCCCTATCTCTGTAACCTCAGCCCCTGTAAACACTGACATGCTCCCCGGGGACCCCCTGTAAATACTGATACACTCCCTGGAGACACCCCTGTAAATACTGACACTCCCCCCGGGCCCCCCTGTAAATCACAGAATCATAGCGCAGAAGAGGCCCTTCGGCCCATCGAGTCTGCACCGACATGTGAGAAACACCTGACCTACCTACCTAATTGCATTTACCAGCACTTGGCCTATAGCCTTGAATGTTATGACGTGCCAAGTGCTCATCCAGGTACTTTTTAAAGGATGTGAGGCAACCCGCCTCCACCACCCTCCCAGGCAGCGCATTCCAGACTGTCACCACCCTCTGGGTAAAAAAGTTTTTCCTCACATCCCCCCTAAACCTCCTGCCCCTTACATTGAACTTATGCCCCCTTGTGACCGACCCTTCAACTAAGGGGAACAGCTGCACCCTATCCACCCTGTCCATGCCCCTCACAATCTTGTACACCTCGATCAGGTCGCCCCTCAATCTTCTCTGCTCCAGCGAAAACAGCCCAAGTCTATCCAACCTCTCTTCATAACTTCAATGATTCATCCCAGGCAACATTCTGGTGAATCTCCTCTGCACCCCCTCGAGTGCAGTCACATCCTTCCTATAATGTGATGACCAGAACTGCACACAGTACTCCAGCTGTGGCCTCACAAAGGTTCTATACAACTCCAACATGACCTCCCTACTTTTGTAATCTATGCCTCGATTGATAAAGGCAAGTGTCCCGTATGCCTTTTTCACCAGCCCACTAACGTGCCCCTCCGCCTTCAGAGATCTATGGACATACACACCAAGGTCCCTTTGTTCCTCAGAACTTCCAAGTGCCGTGCCATTCATTGAATACTTCCTTGTCAAATTACTCCTTCCAAAGTGTATCACCTCACACTTTTCAGGGTTAAATTCCATCTGCCACTTATCTGCCCATTTGACCATCGTGCCTATATCTTCCTGTAGCCATAGACACTCAACCTCACTGTTAATCACCCGGCCAATCTTTGTGTCATCTGCAAATTTACTAATCCTACCCCCCGCATAGACATCTATGTCGTTTATATAAATGACAAATAATAGGGGACCGAGCACAGATCCCTGTGGTACGCCACTGGACACTGGCTTCTAGTCACTAAAGCATCCTTCTGTCATCACCCTCTTCCTCCTACAACTAAGCCAATTTGGAATCCACGTTATCGAATTACCCTATATCCCATGAGCATTTGCCTTCTTTATAAGTCTCCCATGTGGGACCTTGTCAAAGGCTTTGCTGAAATCCATATAAACTACAGCAACTGCACCACCTTCATCTACACACCTGGTCACCTCCTCAAAAAATTCAATCAAATTTGTTAGGCATGACCTCCCTCTGACAAAACCATGCCTCTCCAAGTGGAGATAGATTCTCTCCTTCAGAATGTTCTCCAATAGTTTCCTTACCACTGACGTGAGACTCACCGGCCTGTAGTTCCCTGGCTTATCTCTACAACCCTTCTTAAATAGTGGAACCACATTCGCTGTTCTCCAGTCCTCTGGCACCTCCCCTGTGGCCAGAGAGGAATTCAAAATTTGGGTCAGAGCCTCTGCGATCTCCCTTGCCTCCCTCAGCAGTCTGGGACACAAATCATCCGGACTTAGAGATTTGTCCACTTTTAAGCCTGCCAACACCTCCAATACCTTGTCACTCCCTATATCAATTTGCTTAAGAACCTCGCAGTCTCTCCCCGAGTTCCATACCTTCATCCTCAATCTCTTGGGTGAAGACGGACGTGAAGTATTCATTCAACACTCTAGTGATGTCCTCTGGCTCCACCCATAGATTACCCCCTTGGTCCCTTATGGGCCCTACTCTTTCCCTGGTTATCCTCTTCCCATTGATATACTTATAGAATATCTTGGGATTTTCCCTACTTTTACCAGCCAGAGCTTTCTCATATCCCCTCTTTGCTCTCCTAATTGCTTTCTTAAGCTCCACCCTGCACTTTCTGTACTCCGCTAATGCCTCTGCTGATTTGCTTCCCTTGTACCTGCTAAAAGCCTCTCTTTTCCTTCTCATCGTAACCTGAATATCTCTGGTCATCCATGGTTCTCTGGGCTTGTTACTCCTTCCTATCACCCTAGAGGGAACATGTTGAGCCTGAACCCTCCCCATTTCCTTTTTGAACACCCCCCACTGTTCCTCTGTAGACCCACAAGTAACTGTTCCCAGTCTACCTTGGCCAGATCCTGCCCTATTTTACTAAAATCCACTCTCCCCCCCAATCCAAAACATTTGTGGAGAGGAACTTCCTTGTGGTGGTGTTCCCAGGTGTCTGCTGCCCTCGTCCTTCTAGATGGTAGAGGTCGTGGGCTTGGGCGGCGCTGTTGAAGGAGCCTTGGTGAGTTGCTGCAGTGCATCTTGTAGATGGTACACACTGCTGCTACTGTGCGTCGGTGGTGGAGGGAGTGAATGTTTGTGGATGGGGTGCCGATCAAGCGGGACTGCTTTGTCCTGCGTGGTGTCAAGCTTCTTGAGTGTTGTGGGAGTTGCACTCATCCAGACAAATACTGACACAC
This sequence comes from Cetorhinus maximus, assembly GCF_964194155.1. NCBI lineage: Eukaryota > Metazoa > Chordata > Chondrichthyes > Lamniformes > Cetorhinidae > Cetorhinus > Cetorhinus maximus. Next base: position 33,393 of record NW_027598621.1, read on the forward strand.
TCCCTGGGGACCCCCCTGTAAATACTGACACACTCCCCGGGGACCCCCTGTGCTGGCTGGCTCACTATTCCTCCCCCTCCTCCTTTAAGACACTCCTTCCAACCAACCTCTTTGACCGAGGTTTTGGTCTCCTGTCCCTATTATCACCTTGTGTGGCTCGGGGTCAAAACTTGCTTGTGTGAAGCCTTGGTGGGGCTCGGCAGTGCGTTTCGTGGCATCTGCACAAAATTCGAGTGGAGCGTATTGTCCACTTTGAATCTCAACACGTCAGCTGCAATTGAATTGAATTCACAAAGTAAGTGTGGAATCTGTAAAGCAGTCTTGTGAATGGCAGCTGTGAAGCATCAGATTTCGTTTATTGTTTCACGGGATGTGGGCGTCTCTGGCCGGGCCCAGCGTTTATTGCCCATCCCGAATTGCCCCTGGAGAAGGTGGTGGGTGAGCCGCCTTCTTGAGCCGCTGCAGTCCCCGTGTGGTGTAGGTACACTCACGGCGCTGTTAGGGAGGGAGTTCCAGGATTTGGACCCAGCGACAGTGAAGGAACGGCCGATATATTCCCAAGTCGGGATGGTGAGGGGCTGGGAGGGGAACTTCCAGGTGGTGGTGTTCCCATGTGTCTGCTGCCTTTGTCCTTCTAGATGGTAGAGGTCGTGGGTTTGGGCGGCGCTGTCGAAGGAGCCTTGGCGAGTTGCTGCAGTGCATCTTGTAGATGGTACACACACTGCTGCCACTGTGCGTCGGTGGTGGAGGGAATGAATGTTTGTGGATGGGGTGCCGATCAAGCGGGACTGCTTTTTCCTGGATGGTGTCGAGCTTCTTGAGTGTTGTGGGAGCCGCACTCATCCAGGCAAGTGGGGAGTATTCCATCCCACTCCTGACTTGTGTCTTGTTGATGGTGGACAGGCTTTGGGGAGTCAGGAGGTGAGTTACTCTCCGCAGGATTCCCAGCCTCTGACCTGCTCTTGTAACCACAGTATTTATACGGCTGTTTGTGCCTCTCCTGTGAAGCAGCGCGGGGAAGTTTCATTGCGCTGGCGGTGCTCTGTCACCTGTAAGTTGTTGTTGACAGATCCTCTCTGCTCATCGTTCACTGCTGCGGATTTTCCTCGCGTTCAGCATCTCCCAGCAAGTCCCAGAGACCCCTCAGTGCAGTGTGGCACCATATCCACCCCGATCCCCACCCACCCCCCACATGCATCAATATCCACCTCAACCACACCCCCCCCCCCCGCACACACACATCGATACCCACCTCGATCCCCCCCACCCCCCGCCCCAACACACACACACACACACACATCGATAGCCACCTCGATCTGTTTCCCCCTGCCGGGTTCTTCAGGGTGAAATGCTGAGCTGAGCTGCGTTGCTGACTGCTGCCTCTGGGGGCAGCCCTGAGCGGGTGTGTTTGCAGCCAGATAAAGCCATTCACGGCTGGCTGGGGGCCTCGTGTCCAGAATCGCCAGGCAGCCCAGGATATACTTGGCTCGTGTCGGCCGGCACAGCAAGATCCCACCAGCAGCAGCGGCGCCTGGAACGCAATCTGGGTGGTTTTCGGGTTGAGGGATTAGTGCCTCCCCCCCGCCCACCCCGGATGAGGAGGTGGGGAATGTCAGATTCCACCCCCCCACCGAATCCGGGGATCGCTTCAGTCTGCAGGGAGGCGAGAGGAGCCTCGGTTTTTAAAAGTTGCCCTGAGGGGACAGCTCCTCCTGCCCTCCTCGGCCTCGCACGTGCCAGATCGGATTGTGCAGCTTATCTCCCTGGACTGAAGCTTCTTAACCGGAGCCAGGACGTGCCCATCGAGCCCTTGCACACGCGCGCCTGTGCAGCCCCCTCAGTGCCCCGCCGCTAACCCTTTCTTTCCCATCCACAGTCCAAGGCCAAGGTAAAACCTAAAGCACCAATGTCCTCGGGACCAAAGCTCTCCTCCAGCAAGGCAGCGAGTGGGGCGCGGCGGCGCAGGACACGCTGTCGCAAGTGCGATGCCTGCCAGAAGACCGAGTGTGGAGAGTGCCACTTCTGCAAGGATATGAAGAAATTCGGAGGGCCCGGGCGTATGAAGCAGTCCTGCCTCCTCCGGCAGTGTACGGCGGTGAGTCCCCATTAAACACTCGTCAACCAGCGACAGCACGGGGTTAGATACAAAGTAAAGCTCCCTCTACACTGTCCCCATCAAACACTCCCAGGACAGGTACAGCATGGGGTTAGATACAGAGTAAAGCTCCCTCTACACTGTCCCCATCAAACACTCCCAGGACAGGTACAGCATGGGGTTAGATACAGAGTAAAGCTCCCTCTACACTGTCCCCATCAAACACTCCCAGGACAGGTACAGCACGGGGTTAGATACAGAGTAAATCTCCCTCTACACTGTCCCCATCAAACACTCCCAGGACAGGTACAGCATGGGGTTAGATACAGAGTAAAGCTCCCTCTACACTGTCCCCATCAAACACTCCCAGGACAGGTACAGGATGGGGTTAGATACAGAGTAAAGCTCCCTCTACACCGTCCCCATCAAACACTCCCAGGACAGGTACAGCATGGGGTTAGATACAGAGTAAATCTCCCTCTACACTGTCCCCATCAAACACTCCCAGGACAGGTACAGCACGGGGTTAGATACAGAGTAAAGCTCCCACTACACCGTCCCCATCAAACACTCCCAGGACAGGTACAGCACGGGGTTAGATACAGAGTAAAGCTCCCTCTACACTGTCCCCATCAAACACTCCCAGCACAGGTACAGCACGGGGTTAGATACAGAGTAAAGCTTCCTCTACACTGTCCCCATCAAACACTCCCAGGACAGGTACAGCACGGGGTTAGATACAGAGTAAAGCTCCCTCTACACTGTCTCCATCAAACACTCCCAGGACAGGTACAGCGCGGGGTTAGATACAGAGTAAAGCTCCCTCTACACCGTCTCATCAAACATTCCCAGGACAGGTACAGCACGGGGTTAGATACAGAGTAAAGCTCCCTCTACACCGTCCCCATCAAACACTCCCAGGACAGGTACAGCACGGGGTTAGATACAGAGTAAAGCTCCCCCTCTGTGTAACGGGAACAGTTTGTTACGGTCTTGCGCAGTCACCCAGTCAAACTTCCCTCGATGACCCTGTTGAACTGCGTTGCGGTCCTGAAGGTGCCTATTCCCACTGCTGCCATTTGCCGCTCGCCTGGCACTCTTAACTCACTTTGTGCTTGTGTCTCTCTCTCCCCCGCCCCCTCCTCTCTCTCCCTCTCTCTCTCTCTCTGCCCCTCCCTTTGCAGCCTGTGCTACCTCACACGGCCGTCTGTCTGATGTGTGGGGAAGCGGGGAAGGAGGAGTCTGTGGAAGGAGAGGCTGAGAAGTTCAAGCTGTCGCTGATGGAGTGCACCATTTGCAATGAGATAGTCCACCCGGGCTGCCTGAAGGTGAGTACCCGACCGTGGGGTGGGTGCCCGCGCTGGCTGAGTGGGTGTTGCGACTCGATCTGCAGCGGCCATCTGATGCGCAGAGCTTCACTGCTTCCTGCTCTCTGCCGTCACCGGTTAATCGACTGCGTGTCCGAAGAATGGGCAGGATCGGCAAAAGCCCAGGGGTGGTGCGGTTGTCTGGAGGGAGAATAGGAATGGGGGGGAGGGGGTTGGGGGGGAGGATTTGTGCATCCTGCAATGGGGAGTAGCTCTGGGCATAGGGGAGGTGGACCCAGCTCGAGGGGCTGAATGGCCTGCTTTGCTTTATACCCAGGGCTGGGGAGGTACCAGCCCGGGTCTCCCAGCTTGCTCCTGCCTGCCCCAGGCCTGCTCGTTTCCACCTGTCCCGGGACTGCGTTTTCCCCACTTGCTCTTCCTCTCCGCCCCGTGTCCCGCGTTTTCCCCACTCGCTCTTCCTCTCCGCCCCGTGTCCTGCGTTTTTCCCGCTCGCTCCCTCCTCTCTGCCCCGTGTCCCACGTTTTCCCCACTCGCTCTTCCTCTCCGCCCCGTGTCCTGCGTTTTCCCCACTCGCTCCTCCTCTCCGCTCCGTGTCCTGCGTTTTCCCCACTTGCTCTCCCTCTCCGCCTCGTGTCCTGCGTTTTCCCCACTCGCTCTTCCTCTCCGCCCCGTGTCCTGCGTTTTCCCCCACTCGCTCTTCCTCTCCGCCCCGTGTCCTGCGTTTTCCCCACTCGCTCTTCCTCTCCGCCCCGTGTCCCGCGTTTTCCCCGCTCGCTCTTCCTCTCCGTCCCGTGTCCCGCGTTTTCCCCACTCGCTCCTCCTCTTCCCTGTGTCCTGCGTTTTTCCCCACTCGCTCCTCCTCTTCCCCGTGTCCTGCGTTTTTCCCACTCGCTCCTCCTCTTCCCCGTGTCCTGCGTTTTCCCCACTTACTCCTCCTCATCCCCGTGTCCTGCGTTTTCCCCACTCGCTCTTCCTCTCCGCCCCGTGTCCCGCGTTTTTCCGCACTCGCTCCTCCTCTCTCCCCGTGTCCCGCGTTTTCCCCACTTACTCCTCCTCTCCCCCCCGTGTCCCGCGTTTTTTCCCCCTCCTCCTCCAGCCCGGGGCTCGCGTTTCCCCGGTTTTCTCCGTAGACTCGGCTTGGCGCTTGCTGCTCCGTCTCAGGGACTGCCTTTCTTTCTTTCAGGTGTGCGATGCAGAGGGTGTCATCAACGATGAGATCCCCAACTGCTGGGAGTGTCCCAAGTGTCACCTGGAGGGGAAGTCTGGGAAGGTAAGTGCCGTGTTTCACCCCCCACCCCCTGTTGCTCGCCCCGCCCCCGTCACCATGGGGCTGATCAGACCAGGTCTTCACCTCACCCCAGCTGACAGCCTGAGAGGCCTCAGTGGGTCTGAGCGGAAAGTGAGGTCCCATCGTGTCGAACAGCTCAGGCTGTATCCAGGGGCGTGTTTGCTGTGCGAGTGGAGGGGTGTTCGGGCGTGCGGCTAGATTGAGTCACTGTGTGTGTTGTGGGAGTTGGGGGGTGAGGCCCTCAGTCCCTCAGCCCCTCAGTCCCTACGGGCTGTGAGGTCCACTAACCCGGCACTCGGTCTCTTTGTCTCTCGGCCCTCCCTGCCTCCCCCTCCCCCACCCCTCTCCTTCCCCGTTCTCCCCCCTTCTCCAGGACTCGAAGGACGGGAAGGACCCGATGGAGTCGAGTGGGAAGCGACGGTCGGATGGGGAGGAGGGGCCGCGCTGGAAGCTGGAGGACGGCTGGCGCCAGCGGGCAGACGACTACCCTGCCAACCGCAAGAAGAGTGAGGAGGGGCACAAGAAGAGAAAGGAGAAGGACGGGCCGCTGGAAGCGGGCCCCAGGAAGAAGGTAATGCGCAAGCTCACTCGGCCCGGATGGGAGCGGGCGGCCGTCCCGACCCCTGACCCCCCCTCGCTTAGCACTGCCGCCAGGATCGGCGTGGTGGCCAGAGGTGTGGGTGTTCGCAGCTCAATCTCTTAACTCTCACTCGGTGTGCCAAACCGAGCAGCTAACAGTCTCTCCGCAGTACGTTAACGGGAGAGAGAGAGTGTCCCTGTCTCTCCGCAGTACGTTAATGGGAGAGAGAGACAGAGGTCCCTGTCTCTCCCCAGTATGTTAACGGGAGAGAGAGAGTGTCCCTGTCTCTCCGCAGTACGTTAACGGGAGAGAGAGTGTCCCTGCCTCTCCGCAGTACGTTAACGAGAGAGAGAATGTCCCTGTCTCTCTGCAGTATGTTAACGGGAGAGAGAGAGGGTCCCTGTCTCTCCGCAGTACGTTAACGGGAGAGAGAGAGAGTGTGTCCCTGTCTCTCTGCAGTATGTTAACGGGAGAGAGAGAGGGTCCCTGTCTCTCCGCAGTACGTTAACGGGAGAGAGAGAGAGTGTGTCCCTGTCTCTCCCCAGTATGTTAACGGGAGAGAGAGAGAGAGTGTCCCTGTCTCTCCAAATCACGTTAACAGGAGAGAGAGAGAGAGAGTGTCCCTGTCTCTCCCCATCACGTTAACGAGAGAAGGAGAGTGTCCCTGTCTCTCCGCAGTACGTTAACGGGAGAGAGAGAGAGTGTCCCTGTCTCTCCCCAGCACGTTAACGGGAGAGAGAGAGAGAGAGTGTCCCTGTCTCTCCGCAGTACGTTAACGGGAGAGAGAGTGTCCCTGTCTCTCAGCAGTACGTTAACGGGAGAGAGAGAGAGTGTCCCTGTCTCTCCGCAGTACGTTAACGGGAGAGAGAGAGAGTGTCCCTGTCTCTCCGCAGTACGTTAACGGGAGAGAGAGAGAGAGAGTGTCCCTGTCTTTCCGCAGTACGTTAACGGAGAGAGAGAGAGAGAGTGTCCCTGTCTCTCCAAATCACGTTAACAGGAGAGAGAGACAGAGAGTGTCCCTGTCTCTCCCCATCACGTTAACAGGAGAGAGAGTGTCCCTGTCTCTCTGCAGTACGTTAACGGGAGAGAGAGAGAGTGTCCCTGTCTCTCCGCAGTACGTTAACGGGAGAGAGAGAGAGTGTCCCTGTCTCTCCGCAGTACGTTAACAGGAGAGAGAGAGAGTGTCCCTGTCTCTCCGCAGTACGTTAACGGGAGAGAGAGAGAGAGAGTGTCCCTGTCTCTCCCCAGTATGTTAACGGGAGAGAGAGAGAGAGAGAGAGAGTGTCCCTGTCTCTCCAAATCACGTTAACAGGAAGAGAGACAGAGAGTGTCCCTGTCTCTCCCCATCACGTTAACAGGAGAGAGAGTGTCCCTGTCTCTCTGCAGTACGTGAACGGGAGAGAGAGAGAGTGTCCCTGTCTCTCCGCAGT